>NW_019154101.1:23908880-24028568 GCF_002288905.1 Enhydra lutris kenyoni | reverse complement strand
TATATATATATATATATATATATATATATATATATATATATATATATATAAGTTCTTCTTTCTTTACAGTTTTGGAGTTCAGTGTCTTCTAACAAACAAACCAAAATACACCCAGGACCAAGTGTATCACCCTGTTTTTTCCACTTTTGAGATTATATTCTTTCCTCCCCCACCTTTTCCTTTTTCTTTTCTTTTCTTTCTTTTTTTCCCCCTTTTTTTTTTCTTTTTTGGTTTCTGACCTCTTCAGATTTGTCTAGTGTGTTGATATAGTTTTATTTTGTTCTCTCGTTCATCTAGTCTCTGGACAAAATGACTAGAAGGAGAAATCCACAACAAAAGAAAGAACCAGAGGTAATATTGTCTGCCATCAATCTAATCAATATGGATATAAATAAAATGTCAGATCTAGAATTCAGAATAAATGATTATAAAGATATTAGCTGGGCTTAAAAAAGGCACAAAAACACTAGAGAATCTCTTAGTGCAGAAATAAGATCTAATCAGGCCAAAATTTAAAATGCTTTTATGGAAACATAGTCCAAAAATGGATGCTCTACAGCTAGGGTAAATGAGGCAGAAGAGAGAATCAGTGACATAGAAGACAAAATGATGGAAAGGAAGGAAGCTGAGGAAAAGAGAGGAAAACAACTAATGGACCATGAGGGAAGGCTTTGAGAAATCAGTGATACCATAAAGCGAAACAATATTAGAATTACTGGGGTCCCAGAGGAAGAAGAAAGGGAGAGAGGGACAGAATATATATTTGACCAAATCATAACTGAAAATGTCCCTAATCTGGGGAAGGAACAGGTATTCAAGTCCAGGAGGCACAGAGAACCCCCCCTCAAAATCAATAAAATAGGTCAACACCCTGACATTTAATAGAGAAGTTTGCAAATTTCAGAGATAAAGAGAAAATCCTGAAAGCAACTTGAGACAAGAGATCCTTAAAGTATAAGGGTAGGAACATTAGACTGGTAGCAGACCTATACACAGAGACCTAGCAGGCCAGAAAGGGCTGGCCTGATATAGTCAGGGTATTAAATGAGAAAAACATGTAGCCCAAAATACTTTATCCAGAAAGGCTCTCATTCAGAATGGAAGGAGAGATAAAGAGTTTCCAGGACAAACAGAAACTGAAAGAATTTGTGATCACAAAACCAACCCTATAAAAATATTAGAGGAGATCCTATAAGCAAAGAGAGAGCTCTAAAGTAATACAGACCAGAAAGAAACAGAGACAATGTACAGAAACAAGGACTTTACAGGCACTAAATTCCTACCTTTCAATAGTTACTCTGAAAGTAAATGGGCTAAATGCTCTAGTCAAAAGACACAAGGTATCAGATTGGATAAAAAAGCAAGATCATCCATATGCTGTCTACAAGAGACTTATTTTTGACCCAGAGACACCTCCAGATTGAAAATGAGTGTGCAGAGAACTATTTATCATGCTAATGAACATCAAAACAAAGCTGGGGTAGCAACTTTCTTTCAGTCAAATTAGATTTTAAACCAAAGATATAGTAAGGAATGAAGAGGGACACTATATCATACTTAAAAGGTCTACACAACAAGATTTAACAATTATAAAAATTTATGCTCCTAACTTGGGAACCACTAATTATATAAGCCAATTAATAACAAATTTGAAGAAATACATTGATGATAATAAAATAGTAGGGGACTTTAACAACCCATTCACTATAATGGACAGTCATCTAAGCAGATGATCAACAAGGAAACAAGGGATTTGAATAACACACTTAACCAGATAGACTTCACAGATATTTACAGAGCATTCCATCCTAAAGTAACAGAATGCACATTCTTCTTGAGTGCACGTGGAACATTCTCCAAAATATTGGGTCATAAATCAGGTCTCAACTGGTACCTAAAGATTGGGATTATTCCCTGAATATTTTCAGACAACAGTGCTTTGAAACTTGAACTAAATCACAAAAGGAAATACGGAAAGAACTCAAATACATGAAGGCTAAAGAGAATCCTACTGAAGAATGAATGGGTCAACCAGGAAATTAAAGAAGAATTTAAAAAACCCATGGAAACAAATGATAATGAAAACACAACTGTTCAAAATCTGTGGGACACAGCAAAGGCAGTCCCAAGAGGAAAATATATACTGATACAAGCCTTTCTCAAGAAACAAGAAAGGTCTCAAATATACAACCTAACCGTACACCTAAAGGAGCTGGAGAAAGATCAGCAAAGAAAGCCTAAACCCAGCAGGAGAAGAGAAATCATAAAGATCAGGGCAGAAATCAATGAACTAGAAACCAAAAGAACAGTAGAACAGATCAATGAAACTAGGAGTTGGTTCTTAGAAAGAATTAATAAGATTGATAAACCACTGGCCAGACTTATCAAAAAGAAAAGAGAAAGGACCCAAACAAAATCATGAATGGAAGAGAAGAGATCACAACCAACATGGAAGAAATACAATGTAAATATATGTAAATATATGTAAAAATGTAAATATATGTAAGAACATATTATGAGCAAGTACATGCCAACAAATTAGGCAATCTGGAAGAAATGGACTCATTCCTAGAGATGTATAAACTATCAAACCTGAATCAGAAAGAGAAAACCTGAACAGATCCATAACCACCAAGGAAACTGAAGCTGTAATAAAAAAAATAATCTCCCAACAAACAAGAGCCCAGGGCCAGAAGGCTTCCCGGGGGAATTCTACCAAACGTTTAAAGAAGAATTAATACCTATTCTTCTGAAACTCCAAGAAATCAAAATGGAAGGAAAACTTCCAAGCTCTTTTTATGAGGCCAGCATTACCTTGATCTCAAGACCGACAAAAACCCTCCTAAAAAGGAGAATTACAGATCAATATTCCTGATGAACATGGATGCAAAAATTCTCACCAAAATACTAGCTAACAGGACAGTATCCAAGAATACATTGAAAGGATTATTCACCATGACCAAGTGAGATTTATTCCTGGGATGCAAGTTTGGTTCAACATTCACAAATCAATGAATGTGATACACTAGATTAATAAAAGAAAGGAGAAGAACCATATGATCCTCTTAATAGATGCAGAAAAAGCATTTGACAAAGTATAGTATCCTTTCTTGATTAAAACTCTTCACAGTGTAGGGATCGAGGGTACATATCTCAGTATCATCAAGGCTATGAAAAACCCACAGTGAATATCATTCTCAATGGGGAAAAACAGAGCTTTTCCCCTAAGGTCAGGAACATGGCAGGGATGTCCACTATCAACACTGCTGTTCAACATAGTACTAAAAGTTCTAGCATCAGCAATCAGGCAACAAAAGGAAATGAAAAGCATCTGCATCAGCAAAGAAGTCAAACTCTTACTCCTTATAGATGACATGATACTCTACATGGCAGACCCAAAGACTCTACCCCCCAAATGCTAGAACTCATACAGGAATTCAGTAAAGTGTCAGGGTATAAAATCAGTGCACAGAAATCAGTTGCATTTCTATATACCAACAGGGAGACAGAAGAAATAAAAATGAAGGAGTTGATCCCATTTACAATTGACCAAAAAACCCATAAGATAGCTAGAAATAAATCTAAACAAAGAGGCAAGAGATCTGTAAGCAGAAAACTATAGAGTACTCATGAAAGAAACTAAGGAAGACACAAAGAAATGGAAAAACATTCCATGCTCATGGATTGGAAGACCAAATACTTTCAAGATGTCTATGCTACTTAGAGCAATCTACAAATCCTAGAGGAAAACACAGGCAGCAACCTCTTTGTCCTCTGCCACAGCAACTTTTTTGCTAGACATGTCTTCAAAGACAAGGTAAACAAAAGCAAAAATGAATATTGGGACTTCATCAAGATAAAAAGCTGCACAGGGACACACGGGTGGTTCAGCTGGTTAAGCGTCTGCCTTTGGCTCTGGTCATGATCCCAGGGACCTGGGATTATGCCCCACATCACACATTCCACTCAGTGGGGAATGTACTTCTTCTCCCTCTCTTGCTCCCCCCTGCTTGTGCTTGGTCTCTCTGTCAAAATAAATAAATAAACTCTTCAAAAAAAAACAAAAAGAAAGAAAAAAGAAAACTTCTGCATAGCAAAAGAAATTCAACAAAACTGAAAGGCAACCTACAGAATGGGAGAAGATATTTCACAAATGACATATCAAATAAAGGGCTAGTATCCAAGATCTACGAAGAACTTATCAGACTCAACACCCAAAAAACAAATAATCCAGTCAAGAAATGGCTAAAAGACATGAACATACATTTCTCCAAAGAAGACATCCAGATGGCCAACACATGAAAAAATGCCTCACATTGCTTGTGATGAGATGTGAGATACAATGAGATATCACCTCACACCAGTTAGAATGGCTAAAATGAACAAGTGAGGAAATAACAAATTTTGGCAAGGTTGCAGAGAAAGGGGAACCCTCTAACACTGTTGGTGGGAATACAAGATGGTACAACCACTTCAAAAAACAGTATGGATTTCCTCAAAAAATTAAAAGTAGAGCTACCCTACGATCCAGCAATTGCACCACTAGGTATTTACTCCAAAGATACAAATGTAGTGATCTGAAGGGACACCTACACCCCAATGTTCACAGCAGCAATGTCCACAATAGAAAAGTTTGGAAACAGTTGAGATGTCCACCGACAGATAAATGGATAAAGAAGTGTTTTATATATATACATCAGAAAGGACAAATGCTTACAATTTTCATCCATGTGGATGGAAGTGGAGGGTATTACACTGAGTGAAATAAGTCAATCAGAGAAAGACAATCATCATATGGTTCTACTCCTATGTGGAATATAAGAAACAGCACAGAAGATCATAAGAGAAAGGAGGGAAAAATGAAAGGGAAGTCCTCAGAAAGGGAGAAAAACCTGAGAGACTTTTAACTATAGAAAATAAACTGAGTGGGACGCCTGGGTGGCTCAGTTGGTTAAGCAGCTGCCTTCGGCTCAGGTCATGATCCCGGCATCCTGGGATCGAGTCCCACATCGGGCTCCTTGCTCGTCAGGGAACCTGCTTCTCCCTCTGCCTCTGCCTGCCATTCTGTCTGCCTGTGCTCGCTCTCTCCCTCTCTCTCTCTCTGACAAATAAATAAATAAAATCTAAAAAAAAAAAAAGAAAATAAACTGAGTGTTGCTGGAGGGGGAGGTGGGTTGGGGGATGGGGTAATTGAGTGATGGGCATGAAGTAGGGCACATGATGTGATGAGCACAGGGTGTTATATGCAACTGATGAATTATTGAACTTTATATCTGACTAATGATGTACTATATGTTGGCTAATTGAATTTAAGTAAAGAGAAAAAAATGTAGCTAGAGTAATAAAACAAACAAATGTTACAAAAGATTAAAAAAAGAACTATAAAAAGAAGAAAGAACAAAGCCCAAAGGTAGTAGAAGAAAGAAAATAATAACGATTAGAACAGAAAAAAGACAAAGAAGAACCAACAGAAATAATCAATGAAATCAAGAACTAGTTCTTTGAAAAGATGAACAAAATTGATAAACTTTTAGCCAGAATGATCAAGGAAAAAAAAAAGAACCCAAATAAACAAAAGCAGAAATGAAGGAGGAGAAATAACAACAGACTCTGGAGAAATACAAGGAATTATAAGAGAATATTATGAAAAAGTGTATGTCAACAAATTGGATAACCTAGAAGAAACTGATAAATTCCTAGAAACATATAACCTTCCCAAACTAAATCAGGAAGAAATAGAAAATCTGATTAACTGATTACCAGTAATGAAATTGAATCTGTAAATCAAAAACCTCCCAAAAAACAAACGTCTAAGGCCAGATGGCTTCACAGATGAATTCTACCAAACACTTAAAGAAGAGTTAATGCTTACTCACCTCAAAGTATTAAAAAAAAATAGAAGTGAAAAGAAAACTTCCAGATTTATTCTATGAGGCCAAGATTACCCTGATACCAAAACCAAAGATACTACAAAGAAAAGGATAAAAGGCCAATATCTCTGATGAACATAGATGTAAAAATTCTCAACAAAATATTAGCAAACCAAATTCAATAATAAATTAAAAATATCATTCACCAGAAGCAAGCAGTTTATTCCAAGTATACAAGTGTGGTTTAATATTCACAAATGAATCAGTATACTACATCACATTATAAGATAAAGGAAAAAAACCAGGATCATTCTGATAGATGCAGGAAAAGCGTTTGACAAATACAATATTCATTCATAATAAAAAATCTCAATAAAGTTTATTTAGAGAAAATATGCCTCAACATATAAAAGTCATACATGAAGAACCCACAGGTTCTCATTCCCAATGGTGAAAAACTGAGAACTTTTTCCCTAATATCAGGAACAGACAAGGATGTCCATGCTCACCACTTTCATTCAGCATAGTACGGGAAGTCCTAGCCATGGCAATCAGACAAGAAGAAAACAAAAGGTAGTCATTGGTAAGAAGGGACTAAAACTGTCAACTATTTGCAGATGGAATGATGCTATATACATAAAAAACCCTAAAGACTCCACCAAAAAACTTCTACAACTGATAAATAAACTCAGTAAAATTGCAGGATACAAAATTAATATATAGAAATATGTTGCATTTCTATGCACTAATAATGAAGTGGAAGAAAGAGAAATAAGAAGACCACCTCATTCACAACTGCACCAATAATAATAAAATACTTGGAATTAAACTTAAGGAGGTAAAAGGCCTGTACTCTTAAAATCTATAAAACATTGATGAGAGAAATTTAAGGTGACACAAAGAAACATCCCATGCCTATGGATGGGAAGAATTAATACTGTTAAAATGTCTGTACAACCCAAAACAATCTACGGATTGGATGCAATTCCTATCAAAATACCAATAGCATTTTTCACAGAAATAGAACAAATGATACTAAAATTTTCATAGAACCAAAAAAGACTATCCTATTAAAATACCAATAGCATTTTTCACAGAAATAGAACAAATGATACTAAAATTTTCATAGAACCACAAAAGACTCCAAATAGCCCAAGCAATCTTGAGAAGGAAGAACAAAGAGGTATCACAATCCCAGATTTCTAGATATATCACAAAGCTGTAGTAACCAAAACAGTATTGTCTGGCACAAAAATAGACACATTGATCAATGCAACAGAATAAAGAATCCCAAAGAAAACCCCAGGCTTATATGGTGAATTAATCAACAACAAAGGAGGCAAGACTATACAGTGGGGAAAAGACAGTATCTTCAACAAATGATGTTGGTAAAACTGGAAAGCTACATGGAAGAGAATAAAACTGGACCATTTTCTTAGACCATACAAAAAATAACCGAAAAATGTATTAAAGACCTATATGTGAGACCTCAAATCATAAAAATCCTTGAGGAAAACACAGGCAGTACTTCTTTGACATTGGCCTTAGGAATATTTTATTATCTATGTCGTCTCAGGCAAGGGAAACAAAAGCAAAAATAAACTGTTGGGATTACACCAGAATAAAAAGCTTTTGCACAGCAAAGGAAACCACCAACAAAACTAAGACAGCCTACTGAACGGGATAAGATATTTGAAAGTGATATACCTGATAAGGAGTTAACACCCAAAATATACAAAAAACTTCTACAATTCAACATCAAAAAACCCAAATAATTTAATTAAAAATGGACAGAGGACCTGGATAGACATTTTCCCAATGAAGACCTGCAGATGGCCAACAGACACATGAAAAGATGTGCAACATCACTGGTCATTAGGGAAATGAAAATCAAAACCATGATGCAATATCTATCACCTTTCACCTGTTAGAATGGCTAGAATCGAAAAAACAAGAAATAAGTGTTGGCAAGGATGTGGAGAAAAAGTAATTGTTCATTGTTGGTGAGAATGTAAATTGGTGTAACTGCTGTGGAAACAGTATGGAGTTTTCCTCAAAAAATTAGAAGTAGAGATACCATACAATCCAGCAATTCCACTACTAGGTATTTAACCAAAGAAAATATAAATACTAATTCAAAAAGGTATATGCACCACTATGTTTATTGCATTATTTACAATGGCCAAGTTATGGAAGCAACTCAAATGTCCGTTGTTAGATGAATGTGTAAAGAAGGTGTATATATATATATACAGTGGAATACTACTCAGCCATAAAGAAGAATGAAATCTTGCCATGTGCAACAACATGGATGGACCTGGAGAGTATTGCGTGATATATGTCAGACAAATAATCATATGACTTCACTTGTAAGTGGAACCTAAAAACAAAACAAAAAAATGAAAAACTAGACACTTAAATACAGAGAATAAGCTAATAATTGCCAGAAAGGAGGTGGTGGGGGTTGTGTGAAATGCGAAATAGGTTAAGAGGTACAAATTTCTAGTTATAAAATAAGTAAGTCATGAGTATGAAAAGTATAGCATCGGGAATATAGTCATTTGGTGACAGATGGTGACTACACTTATGGTGACCATTGAGAAATGTGCAGAATTGTTGAATCACTATGTTGTACACCTGAAACTAATATAACTTTGTATGTTAATTATACTTCAAATCCATCCATACACACATCCATGCTGGCCAGCCTTAGCTTTTGAGGTAACTCTTATAAAATTGGAACACAAACAAAAATACTAATTAAAATGCTATTAAGATTAACACACACATAAGATGTGAAAACTAGAAATATTGGCATGCATAAATACACTAAAATAGGTAAGTATTAAAATCAAAGCTAACCAAATATTTTATATTTCTATTTTTTTAAAAAGAATTAAGACCACTAATGTAAATTCCCTCAAGACAAAAAATAATGTAACAGTCCCTCCTAAATTTATAAATAACCCAATTTTAGATTAGAATTTATATAATCTAATTATATTTAACTACTGATAGTCAATGTACTTTCTATATGGCCTATGGGATTACTAAAGCCAGCAGCAGCAGTTTCAAAAAAAAAAGCAAACTGTTTTCTGTTTATTGCACCTGTGAGTAAAAATACTTGAGTTCACTGTCACTGCTTTCAGGATCTGCAGTTCAAGAGAAAGTTATGAAGCAGTATGCCCGTGGATTTCCCTACAAGCTAGGAAAGAAAAGTCAGTTGTAATTCAAGGCCTAAAGTGCCTGTCCAGCGGATTACAAATTCAGGAGGATTCTGAAAAATTGAATGAACCCAGGTCTTTAATCTGTCACAGAGCCTATGCCAACCCTGCGTAAAACTGCAAACTCTGAGCTGAAGAAAATAAAATAAAATATGCCTTTAGAAGCTTGGTCGTAGGTCTTCTGTGCACGGACTAAAGCATGCTGAGGATTTTCTCAGCTGTTCTGGACTCCACGAGACAGAGACAAAAACAGCAGGCAAACAGCATAAGGTAGATAGATAGTGTCAGGAAGAATGACGAGTAGCATTAGCTATTGCAGAAAAAGAAAAAATAAAAAAGGGTCAGTAGTTCTCATTGGAAAGGAGACTGAAGTTGGAAAAGGGCCCCCAGAACGAATGGCGTAGTTAGTGTACGTACACACACACTCCATGCCCTCGCGTGCATGCCAATGCTTGCAGCCGTCACACTTCGGCCCTGTGGCTCCTGGGCGGCATGTGCAGAGCCCTGTGATGGGGTCACAGGGGACAGGCAGCGAGCCGTGGGGGTCACACTCACATTCTTGGCAGGAACCTCCAGGGCTGCTGGGGCTACCAGTATAGCCAGGGGCACATCTGGATTTAAACAGTGAAAAAGCAGGAGATTAATAATATGTCACGTCTCTCAATTGTTGTGTTTGTGTTGTGTTGGATGGAACCAAAGTGATACCAAGAGTCAATAGATCAGGAGCCAGTACACTTTTCCTGTAAAGAATTAGCCAGTACCGATTTTACACTTTTCCAGATCAAAATGCAAAATCAAAACCATTCGGTGAGGAATAAATACATTTCTAAGCATTTTTTTGGCTGATGGAATTCAAGACATAATAATAACAACAACAACAACAACAATATTTGAGTAAAAATTACTTTGTAATAGTAATGTATTAACGTAAAATCAATCTACTAACAAGAAGGAAGTTCTTACTAAGGTGTCAAATTTAGTGCTTCCTATCATCACACTGATTGTAAACGTTTGCCTGTAACAACCATTGTTAGCTTATAGTGCCATACAGAATCAGGCAATGGGCCAAATTCTGTGGGTCACTTTGCCTACCACTACTCTGGATCATAAACATTGTTTTGAAGTCTTCTTTTTTTAAAATTATAAATAAATAAAATTATATATTGACACCTGGGCTTTCCTAGACTCATGCATTTTAAAGATCAAAATGACCAAATAATACAACCCACTAATTTTGAACAAAAAGAAGCTAAGTGGTAATAAACTATCAGATTTTCTATTTAACTTTACTGGTCTTTCTATCATATCATCCTCAAGGTGGAGATTCCATCTTGAAGTGGGTTAATGTTATGGAAATAAATTATGTAACATTAACTTGAGATATCAGAAAGAAAATCCAACTGGATGAACCCAATATGAAATCAATTCATTGACTCTTCCACTCATTCACACACCCATTCACCTAAGTATATACCGCTGTGGGTTATGTTACTGGAAACCTGGTAATAACAAGATCCTAGCAGGACCATATGCTCTGGGTTGCCCAGAATGGTCCCATATTACCTGTTGTCCTAATTTAATTATTAAAACACTTCCTATCTCTCCTTAGAGTATCCTGGTTTGGACAATAAATTATATATATGGTCAGCTAACTATAATCAACACCCACAGTTTTTGTTCCAGAGACAAGCATGAGAGGAAGTTGAGAGACAGTAGGAGGCTGAAGCCAAAAATTACAAACATTAGGCAGGTAATCCCGAACTATCTTCAGTGGAAATTTGCACAGATAATTGTGAAAATTAATATATCTTGTGCTGGTTAGAAAAGGCAATGCAAAAAAAAAAAAGTTATCCTTAACTAAGCTTTTACACATTTGTGGTTTTAATTGTTATTTTATTTTCAATGTAAGATTATAAATGCTCAACCATTTAAATAAGGCTACTTAAATTATTTCTTAACATTTGCAGGTGAAAGAATTCTATTCTAAGCAGACTGAGATTGATTAAATGCTCAAAGAGTTAATTACAAAAGAAACAAAGATAAAACATGGGGAGGGGTTTCCTACATTACAGGGACACTCAAAACATGTAAGCAATTTTAGACCTGAGCTGATGAGCTTAGGCAGGTCATAAGGTGAATCAAATGATTTAAGAAGCTCTCAGAAGTGGAACAAATTCATTTGGAAAGTTACAATAAAAATTTAACCAAGACCTTTGGTTTAATTAGCTGAATAAAAGCAATTTTTCAGGGAAATATAATTTGATCATTTATATGTTGGAGGTGATGAAAGTAAAGCTGTAACAACATTTGAGAACTGTGAAAATAATTCAAGGCATTCATATTTGATAATATATGCTCTGTTCATCTATAAGCTATATGAACTGTCAACTCCTATTGATTAAACATTAATGGATATGAAAAAAATACATTTTCTATAATCACTTTGGCTTAAGACAGTAATTGTCATTTCACTGCACCCTTCTAGTCTTTTCTATATACCTGTATTCATAGATAGTGGGAACATAGATATTTACATGCTTACATAGATAAATGTAGTATACTACTGAACATTTTTTTCATAAATTACTTCAGATAACAGCCTTGGTGTCCAGGGATGCTTTTAGTCATCATCCTTCCGGTATTCACAAGGGCATGAAATGAATATTAGCCTAACCATGAATACCAAAGCACATTTTTATATATATACATACATGTATATATATATATATATGGTGGAAATAAACGACTATCTTTGGAGAAAATTTCTACAGATATAAAAATAAAAAATAAGTGTGGAAAGCATATGAACTATTAGAGAAAATGAAAATAAATTATGAAAATAATGACTACATTTGTACTGTGATCCTTTATTAGATGATCTCTAGGATTCATGACTGCATACCGTTCACAGTACTGGCCTTCGTATCCCCGTGGGCAAGCGGTGCAATGGTAATCATCGAGGCCTTGCATGACACAGGAAGGGCTAAAACTGAGTTGGAAAGAAAAAAAAATAAACATTGTAAAAAATCTTTTAACCTATTTATTTTATATATTTAAGTAATTTTGTCCATTATCCAGATGATTGGAACTTATTTGGGGGTAGTTATAAATGGCATATTTATAATTATGTATACATTCTAGTCAAGGGTAGGGTATCACAACAAAATATTACCAATAATAGTTGACAAATAAATATGGTCGTTTTTTAATGAATTTGCAATGCCTCACACTATGTAAACATTTTGAAATTTTAATCATTATATGACAACCATAAAAATATTAAACATCCAGCAAGTGTCCTGTTTTTCATGAATTGAAAGAAAAATAGGAGTAGCATTCACACACATTTGTCTGATAGCAGAATAAGTATTACTGACTATTTTTCAATTAAAAAAACTGGTCCTAGGAGCTATATAATTTTTTTCTGAAAACTCAGCCCAAATTGCCACTAGCCCTTCAACACATGAATTGTGAATAAATATTTCACATAAAGTAAGAGTGCTTTTTCTAATTTACATATGGATTTAAAACTAAATTTATTTTAAACACAAAGGAATGTGATTTCGTGTGAGGAATGATGGGAAAGCGCTCTATATGAAAATGAATAAGATTTTCTGACAATTTTATGATCTTTTCTACTAAGTAGGTCTTAAGTAACTTGCCCTGTTCTGACTCTGGCACTGGTAGACCAGAGCCAGCCAGGCTTTGCCATGTTTTCTGATCATCTTTCTCTACAAACGAAACAATTAGCAAGACTTGAAAACTAACCTGTACTAACATGTAATTTTAGGTTGTTGCAAACTTCTTTCAAATATAAGTACAGGATTCCCACTAGATAAAACTGCATGATGCATCAGAAACTTGGAAGGAAAAAAAAGAATATATTTGTTGCAAGATGGTAACACTGCGAACACTCTTTTTCTTTGTGTTGGTCTGCTAAAGAAGTTGATGTTGACAAAGATATGTTGTGTATAGACCAGGACCACAACTTCTATCAGTCAGGGGCCATGATGACCTTATTTTAACTGTCTTCTAGTGCACGGAATCAATAGTACATGAATGAGTAATAAACTCTAACCTTTGTGAAGTATGTGAACAAATTGATCTACTACTTACAAACTCATTATCCAACAAATTTATTTTTTGCCTTCGCAAAATAGATCCACAAATACATAATTGACACATTCTGGCAAGCTTTTAGCTCTCAGTTAAAGCTTGATGCTGAGAGAATCTGTACACACACATACATACGTGCGCATACACACACTCATATATCACATTTTGAACTCACATATATATATGTATGTATATATATATAGGCACTTGGAAACAAGTTTTAGACATTTCAAGTGAAACTCTAGAGAGCCAACCTAATTAAATTACAATCCTTTATAGTAATATATCTGTCTCAATTACTATGCAAGAATGTTATAATTCTCCTTGAAGAGTAGATATAAACTTTTCTGAATTACAATATTATGGTATATTGAATCCTTTCCTTAAATCACATGTAAGGACTTATGAAGGAGGGCGTAGGGATCACAAGTTACTTTAAGTTAGAGTTGATTCTTTCGGCTCACAACTCCCTCATCTACTCTCCATTCCCATATTATCTGCAGGGCCGCTCAGAAATCCTGTGCTTTTCTGTTGGCGGCCATCTTAGACATTTCCTTATGTCTGCTAACTCCAAATTTGCCTCAAGAGAGTTTCTAAGATTTGGAGTCTGCTAGTCTGTGTTGTTCCTGTGGATACTATACAGATGAAATGGCTTCCTGGATCCCACCCTCTTCTTGTTTTTATCCCAGTTCACTGGTTGTTCTTTTTCAGTCTTCTTTGCTGAATATACATCATGCCCTTGACCTCTTTATGTGTCCTACACTTCAGTCTTCAGATTTCTCCTAACCTGTCCTGCCCTCTCTCCCTCAATGATCTCATTCAGGCTTAAAACTTTTGCATCTACCCTAACAGATCTAAAACTGAGTTTCCCCCCTCTAAAACAATCCCACTGACCTTTCCATAATTTTCCCTGTCTCAGCCATGATCATTCTGTACTTCCATTTCTTTGGCCATAAGCCACAGCTGTCTCCTTCCTCTCACATTCCACATCCACTCTACCTGAAACTGCTGCTCCTGTTGCCATTGCTAACATCATTGCATATCCCTGTTCCAAGCCACCCCTTGCTATTGGAAGACTGTTAGCAGTTAGGACATTTCATTAGCCACTGGAGATTCCCTGAAACATATCTTGGTCATGCTTCTCCCGACACCATTCCTTCTGCACCAGCTGCCCTGGATCCATGTTGTCTGCCAAGCATGGGCCAGTCTCCAGGACAGTGTACTCATGTGCTTTTCTCTCTGGTGGACTACTCTTTGTCCAGGCAGTCATGTGGCTCTCCCCATTACTCCCTTCATCTCTGCATAAGCCTTTGTTTACGAAGCTCTTCATGAGGCCCCTGGCTAACAGGGCACCCCAGCCACTCTCAGTTCACTGAGGCTGCTTTATTTTCCGTGGAGGCACTTGCACTGCTTGATATCACGTTATGTACCTACTGTGTTTTGCTCAACTTTATCGGAGTGTAACTGGCAAATAAAATTATAACTAAAGTGTGCATGGGATGATTTGCTATACATAGATGTACAAATTAATTAATGCATCTATCACCCCTGCATACCTACCTTTTTTGGGGGGTGAGAACATAGGTTTTATTTGCTTAGCAAGTTTCAATATAATATAAGTTTCAATATAATAAATATTATCAACTACCATATTATATATTAGATCTTTAGAACTCATTCATCTTGGGGTGCTTGGGTGGCTCAGTGGGTTAAGCCTCTGCCTTCGGCTCAGGTCATGGTCTCAGGGTCCTGGGATAGAGCCCCATATCTGGCTCTCTCCTCAGCAGGGAGCCTGCTTCCCCCACTCTTGCTGCCTGCCTCTCTGCCTACTAGTGATTTGTCTTTCTCTCTGTCAAATAAATAAATAAAATCTCAAAAAAAAAATCCTCATTCATCTTATAACTGAAGATTTGTATCCTTTTACCAGCCTTTCCCAATTTCCCCCACTCCCCACACCCTGGTAACCACCATCCACAGTCAGTTTCTATGAGATCATATTTAAAAAAAAATTCCCAATGTAAATGAAACCACACAGTTTCTTGTCTTTCTCTGTCTGGCAAAAGATGGCTGGCATGTTTGGGAAAGAACAGGGTACTCGACGTGACATCACTGTAGAAGGGAAGAGAGGGCACTGAAGGGGAAAGGTGGTCAGACTGCAGAGGGCTTAGAGTTTCTTCTACTCTGTTGAAAAGTATCTAACTTTTCCTTGAGTAGGTGGCAGAAAACCCTGAGCCACACCGCACTGTCATGGTAGTTGACAGTTTGTCATGGTAAGAAATATTGAAAAACGAATGTGTGGAAGGGAGTTAGTAATCACTAGCCATGACTTACTCCTTACTTTTCATTGGCAGCACAGATCCAAGCCACTGAAGAGGGGTATCTCAGCTTCCGCCAATAGCCAGAATTTATTTTTGTATCTTGGAAAGAAAGGCCTCTCTTCTTTGCCCTGCCTTGTTTCTTTGCTTTTTATTTTAACTCTTCCCTTCTTAGCATGCACAGGTCTTTACTTTGTTAATTAATGTGCCAAGCTTTAGGTGGTCATATGAGTGGTCATGAAATCACTCTAGTGGGTTTGGAATAAAATTTCTTCTAATAATGTGGGAGAATGAAATTGAATAAAAGTTATAGAATATATACATATTTATAAACATATTTTATATTATATACACAGAAGTTTTGCATGTACCAACTTAGGATATTAAAAAACGATTTCTTACAATGGTTGCAGTTAAGAAAGTTTGAAAACCATTGAACTAGCCACTTGGATTTGGTATTTTGATTCTTAGAGGGTCCTTTCCATAAAAATGTACTTAAATTATACAAATCACAGAAAACAAAAATGAAAACACACCTTTCTATTAATCCTGCTAACCAATCAAGGTAGCACTCTTTCTTTTTCCTTCTTGAAAACTCTGAAAGCTATAAACTGCCATCCTTGTAACATAACGTCTGTTTTCCTGGATTGACTGTCAAAACTCTTCCGTGACCCTCACAGGTCATGGCTCCCCTGTGTACTCGGACTTCTCTGAGAGCAGCTGCTTTTCTCCCTGGGGGTATCCTTAGCCATGTGGTCTCCATTC
Organism: Enhydra lutris kenyoni; assembly: GCF_002288905.1. Taxonomy (NCBI): domain Eukaryota; kingdom Metazoa; phylum Chordata; class Mammalia; order Carnivora; family Mustelidae; genus Enhydra; species Enhydra lutris. Next base: position 24,012,278 of record NW_019154101.1, on the reverse strand, counting down.
CCTTGCCTCCCTGACAGTTCCCATCGTGGCTCATCTTTCTTTTCTGGTTTCTCTAGTGTAGGGAATTCTGTCTTTCCTTCTTTCCACACACTCCCCTTGGGAGACATAACCCCGGGAAATCTTATTCAATTTTAATTCATTTATTAACATATCTCTTCCTTCATCTGCCCTTCCAATTCTATTTCCATTTTCTGCAGCTATTTGCATATTTCCATTTGGACAGATCTTTCATATCAATTTTAACCTATTTGGAACATAAATTGTCTATCCTCTGGAGCAGCTCTTTCCTGGTTTCCCTATTTCTGTTAATCGCACTACCATTTTTGAGGTCAACCTGGCTAACAACCTTTGGCTTCAACTCCTGCCTGGCCCGAACTCCTCATGTCTAATTAGTTAGTCCTCCTGGAGAGCTGCATTCAACAGTGCTCTCACACCTGTCCCGTCTTCTCCCTTCCTGCTACTACCGCCTACCTTTATGTTCTCATTATCTTTTGCCGAAGTTTGCGCAATAGCTTATATTAATCGCACTCTTTGCTTTTTTTCTTTGCCTGTTTTAATTCATTTTACACAGCTCTCCCCTAATAGTCTTCCTAAAGTGTGGCTCTGGCCACATTAACCTTTTTGTTTGTTTGTTCTAACTAAAAACTTGCAGTGTTTCCTCATTACAGAGAAAATTAAATAGCAATTTCTTAGATGGGTATTCAAGGATTTCTATAACATGGCCTCCATTCTCCTGTTCATTTGATCCGCTCATTTTCATCTATTTGCTCCAAACTCTTACTTATTAGTTCTTAAATGTGAAGAACTGTGTTTTCTATTTTCTAAGCTTTTGTTCATGTAATTTCCTGCTATCTCCACTAGTAAAAAATTTTAATCTACTGTTTACGATCTATTATAAATGCTACTACTTCTTTCAGTATGTTCCTAAAGATTCCAACATTAAGTGTGGTATTTGTACCTTTGAAGTCTCTTTACATTTAGGGTGACTTCTCTTAAGACACATTTTATTGTGAGCCTTTTCAACAGATGTTATGCTTCATTGTTATCAAAGAAATTATCAGTTAATTACTGAATCTTTCTAATCCAATGACTCACATTTTAATAACAATATAATAAATAACATTCTCTTGTTTAAATCTAGTCATCAGAGGGAGTTTAGGGAAAGGAAAATAGAAATAATGTTATTTTTCATACACCTACCACTTGGTACTTGCATGAACAAAAAGAACATGTATTTTATCCCCATCTATATCCCACTTGCCTAAAAATTCACATTTGACAAAAATACCTTTGATTCTCATAAGCAGAAAAAAAAAAGAGGAGCTTTCAGAAAAAAGGGAGACAATTTACATGAAAATGTTTTCAGAATGTATATAAAGCCAATGATGAAGGAGAAAAAAAAAAACTGAGTCAGCAGGGGGGAATCATCTATCTCAATTGCTTTGTGGCTCTCATATACTCAAGAAAAGGAGTCCAGGATTCTAATTCTGAACAAACTGCCCTACATTCTTTTCAAAAGTAAATTCTTAGAGGAAAAAACTGCCCTACCAGGTAGATATTGAAGTCTATAAATCACTTATTCTTTCAAGTATAGACAGACTTCGCAACAAGGCTGTTCTTCAATAGGTAAACCAGTGCAGAATGTGCAGACAGCACTGAAATAAGATATTCTGGTTTTTGTTTCCCCTTATGGCTATGTTTCCATGGTACCAAGCTCAGACCATCTTAACAGAATGGGACTGTGATTCTGGGAAATATGGACTTATTTTGGAATGTAAAAATAAGTCACCCTCCTGTAGCTACTTTTTTCAATTATTTTCTTAATAATTCTTTACAAATTGTGAATTAAACACACAAAGCAAGTGGAAGGAGTCACAAAAGTCACATAATATGCACCTGAACAATCCTTCATAGTTGAGTTTGTGTCAGAACCATATGCAAATACAAGATACTTATAAAAGTGTGTAAAATTACAAAACATGTGTACATATGTATCACTTATTGCATAAACATAAATTATGTCAATATTAGTATTTACATTTTAATTAATACTATTTACTTGGGACAGTAAATATTTCCATTATTTTCTAATGGAAAAATAAACCACAGAGCATTTTGTGCTCACTTTTGTCATGTTTTTAAATTGTTTAAAAAAATGTCTATCTTAAACAGAGATTTCGTCTATATGGAAAAAATTAGTTAAATCCTAGAAGCCCGTGTGCTACACAGATGGTACTACTGATTGGGAAATTTGGTAATATTTCTTAATCTTACTTGTTGCTGGAAGAAATTAGAGGGCAAGCACATTGCTGACAGTCATTTGGCAATCCCCTGACAATTCCATAATATCCAAGAGCACATCGTTCACAGAAGTCACCAGCAGTGTGATGTTGACAATTCTGTAAAGGAAAAGAGAGAAGTTTGTTTTTATTTACTGAGAGTTAGAATGTCATTTGTCATACAGCTCTTCACCTATAAGTATGTGTTCTCCTGTGAACACATACATATCATTGAAGGAGTTCTTGATATATATATACTTTAGAGAGAGAGGGAGAAGGTGTGTGGGGCACAGGCCCTGATTCAGGCCTCGATCTCACAACCCTGAGATCATGACCCTGGGATCATAACCTGAGCTGAAATCAAGAGTCAGACACTTAATCAACTGAGCCACTCAGGAGCCTCTTGGTATACATATTTTTTTTTAAATTTTTTATAAACATATATTTTTATCCCCAGGGGTACAGGTCTGTGAATCGCCAGGTTTACACACTTCACAACACTCACCTTAGCACATACCCTCCCCAATGTCCATAACCCCATCCCCCTCTCCCAACCCCCCTCCCTCCAGCAACCCTCAGTTTGTTTTGTGAGATTAAGAGTCACTTATGGTTTGTCTCCCTCCCACTCCCATCTTGTTTCATTTATTCTTCTCCTACCCCTTTAACCGCCCATGTTGCATCTCCACTTCCTCATATCAGGGAGATCATATGATAGTTGTCTTTCTCCGATTGACTTATTTCACTAAGCATGATACCCTCTAGTTCCATCCATGTCGTCACAAATGGCAAGATTTCATTTCTTTTGATGGCTGCATAGTATTCCATTGTGTATATATTGGTATACATATTTTTTAAAAAGTTCTTTCATAAGAGGAACCAATACCAGGCTGTTGCAGCTATACTGACAATAAGAATTTCCTTTCTTTTTTTTCCTGTAGCAATCTCTGTGTAAATTTTTTCTCTTACTGTAATCTGGGGAACATACTTCACACATTCTTTTAAAGATTTTACTTATTTATTTGAGACAGAATAAGAAAGAGAGAACAGGACCGAGGAGAGGGTGAGAGGGAGAAGCAGACTCCCTGCTGAGCAGGGAGCCTGATGTGGAACTTGATCCTGGGACTCCAGGATTATGACCTTAGCCAAAGGCAGTCGCTTAACCAATGGAGGTACCCAGGTGTCCCTACTTCACACATTTCTATAATTTATTATGTCATCTGGCCATTTATATTTCTTCTAGAATGGTGCTAGATAAGTACTAAAAGTCCTGGGACCTTGGTGAATGCCTGTCAATGGACTTTCTGAAACCAAACCAAGCACATATGTTTTAAGAGGCAACAAGAGGCAAAACAAAACAAAACAGAACAAAGGTCACCCAAGTTACTATACTAATGTTACTACTACTGATGTTATCCATCTAATCCTTGCCAGATGTTGATAACTCTTTATAAATGGAGTGGACCCAATCTGAAACCAGGCATCCCAGGTCAAAATTTTCTTTTTCATGTTCGCATAGTAAGGCACTTGGGCTATGTGCTTTAAGACAGTTCCATAAGGAAATGAGAATAGTTTCAGAATACTGTGTAGTTTTGTAATTAAAGTTCTCATAAAACAAAATTATACTTAACACATTGCAGTAATTCATGCAATGAGGACTTAGGGAGAGCTATATGTCAGGCACTGAGAGGAATCAAGCAAGAGAAAAAGGTAAAATGACATCCAACTCTATACTAATTTACTTCTACTTTGGGAAAATTATTTTAAAAAATGCCAAATAAGAAACAAGGCAGCAGGAATGCAACACGGACTGTTATGTAGAGGAAATGTGATACTTGACTTGGGGAGTTGAGAAAATGGAGGAAAAAGGAGGAATATGGATTGCATTTTTGCTTGATTTTTATAACACAGGGTTTGGAGTGGTTTATAAGGATGACTTCTTATAAAGAATCTCAGAAGAAAAGTTGAGAAGCAAAAAAGTCAGTAATAAAATAGCTATCTATGTTATGGAACTGATCTGAGCAACTCAGCTGGAGCTACAGAGACGCCTGTGGGCTCCATGTTGAACTTTGCCCACATCCCCTATGCTGGGCTTTTGGCTTCATTCAAAAGAGAAGCACATATTTACTTTTCATGTGTGTTCTAATGGCCAGACAAAGTTTGGTATTGTATGTGCGGTCATCATAACACACAGTAACTGAAGTCAGTTCCTCCACACTGGAATTATAAATTTTTTTAGGATTTCTCTTGACTCTTTTTTTCAGAGTTTCTGCTCTTGCATAGGGTGAAATCATGACATTACCATGATGAATTTTAGGCCATTGTTTTGGTTTTTACATTTTGGGGGCTATATTTGAAAATGCATTACACCACTTACAGATGTCTTTTATAATAATGTAAAATGAATCCAGTTTCTTATATAATAGGATATTTACCTCCAATACGCTCAATCTCCACCTCTCAGCAGACGACAGTTCCCTATTTTCAGAGAAGAGGAAGCACTCATTAGAGTGTTCCCTCAGATTCCTGCGAAAGACTTGCCATCTGTCTTGCAGTACTTTCCATCCTTTTAACATTTATTTCTGTCCATAGGAAGTTGTGTTTGTCCTTTGCCTGAAGCTACTCTCTTCCTAAACCGGATTCCTTGCCTTTCTGCCTCCCCCTTTTCGCCAGCATCTGCATTTTTCCCTTCTTTGCTCATTTTTCCTATTTGCATTTGAGGTTGGCCCAGACTTCTCTAGCTCAAAAATATCTCTGGGGCCTCAGATCTCTGGAAATTTCCATCCTATCTTTGATAAGCATTTTAAAAGCATTGTTTACATTCCCGATTTCTATTTCCTTATCTCCCTTCAGCACTCCCCACTTTAAAAAAGTCTTCTCATGTTACCCTGACTCCAGCTCACTGATAACGTCTTTGTTGATAAATCCAAATTTACTGATAATAGTAAGTCCTTATGATACATGAATTTTCTGCAGCAGCTAATATTTCTGGCTACTCTTTGAATTTTCTCTTCCTATGGTTTCTTTAATGGTATGGTCTGCTGATTTTTCTTCTAACTCTTCGGCTACGGTTTCTTATGCTCCTTCATGGACTCTTTCTTCCCTTTCTGTGTAGTAAGATTGGGTTCTTGATTCTACTTTGGCTCTCACTTCTTTTTTTTCTTTTCTCCCCTTTTCCCTACACACTCTACATTGGTGATCTCACCCATTACTATGACTTTGGTTATCACCTATTTGCCAAAATCTCTAAATTTTATATATTCAGGCCAGACGTCTCTAATGTGTTCTAGACTTACATTTCCAAATGCTTCCTGGATAGATCTTACTGCATAACAAAAGCACTTTGAATTTGAAATATCAAAGATTAAGCTCATCTCTCTTTAAACCTGCTAATACTTCTGTATTGTCCGTTTCATCTGGGGTCACCATCACCCGCTCAATTGCCCAGGCCAGCTATCGAGAGGCCTCTCTCATCCCAGAGAGCCTATTTGATCAGTGTGTTCCATGATTCTATTACTCTCTGTTTCTTTACTTCCTTGTCCCTACTATTTTTTATTGGGCTAGTCTCATTTTTACCTGGCTTAGTGGAACAGAATTTAGCTAAAGATCCTGCTTCTAATTTTATTTTTTTTTATGCAATGATTTCCCCACATTGCAATCAGAATGATCATCTTATAGAACTTATCAAACCATGCCTTTCTCTTGCTGGAAAGTCTGCATTAGTTCTCCATTGATGAATTATACACTTTCCTCAGGATGAATTATACACTTTCCAGCATGGCAAGAAATACCTTTATCATCTGTTTGCTTACCCCTCCAGCCTTAGCTTTAGCCATTGCCACCTTCGTATGCTGTGTGAAAGCCATAGAGGACCATCTGAAATTCTCATATTATGTCATGCTCTCTCTTTCCTCTGGGACTTCTTATATGCAAATCCCTCCACTTACCTGGTTAGCAGCTACTCATGTCAGCTCTCATTTTAAATGTTGTTTTCTCTGATAAACTTTCCCTGATGTCCCAAGTCTGGGCTCAATGCTCATTCTAGCTCAACACAGTGACTGAATCATGGTAGTCATTTGATGACTATTCTGCATAGCTGAATGTACAATATAGGAAGTATAGATTAAACTGGTCAGTCTCCTTAAGATGAAAAAGGCCAAGTCTAAGTCTAATAACTTTATAGAAATATGATTAATAGAACAAGATAATTTGTCATATTCTCAATTAGGATTTGTTGTATAAGTACCATAATCTTCTTTTATTCGGCCATCCAAAAGAACCAGTATTTTAGCAATAAAATAGCCATTCCATATTTAAGAACAGCACGGCAAGAGATAATGGTTCTGAGATAAATTACCCATAAATTCCAGTCTAAATCATTCAGCAAGGTGTCAAATTGTGAGTTAGCTGGAGAATGTTTTAAGAACATATGTTACAGTTAAGTGAACAACCATGTCCCCAAAGAATAGGTAGGATCTTGTACAATTATCAGCATTTTGTATTTAAAGATTTTATTTATTTATTTATTTGTCAGAGAGAGAGAGAGAGAGAGTATGCACAAACAGGCAGAGGCAGAGAGAGAAGCAGGCTCCCTACTGAGCAAGGAGCCCAATGTGGGACTCGATCCCAGGACGCTGGGATCATGACCTGAGCAGAAGGCAGCAGCTTAACTGGCTGAGCCACCCAGATGTCCCAGCATTTTGCATTTAAAAATAAACACACTACATAATGAATTATTTTACATAACCTAACATAACATTAATAATTCACTCAAAACACTTAATGATAATGTTGATCATTACCAGAAATACAGAGATACAAAAATAGGGTTTGCTGCTCCTACACCTGCAACTCTATATAATTTCTTCACAGAACGTGTAAATATTTTAGCCTTCTCTGGACAGTCAATCTTTTACAGAGTTGCTGACATACTAAACTTGGTTAACAAAATCAAATGTTCTGTTCTAGGTCCACAAACACAACACATAAATCATGATGCTATTTTTGAAACTTTTTGACAGAGACCTTTCATACGACGTTCCTGTCTACTTTGAAACACAATATTCCTCTTGTATAGAAATTAATCTCTAGGGGGGAGGGGGGTTGGGAAAGGGGGGTGGGGTTATAGACATTGGGGAGGGTATGTGCTATGGTGAGTGCTGTGAAGTGTGTAAACCTGGCGATTCACAGACCTGTATCCCTGGGGATAAAAATATATGTTTATAAAAAATAAAAATAAAAAAAATTAAAAAAAAGAAATTAATCTCTAGGAAAATATCCTGTATTTTAGATATCTGATAAGAAGTTTAATTATATTCTCAAGAGTGGTAGTATACTTTTTAGTACCTTTTCAATAATAGATTAGAATATATGACATTGGTGGGGGTTTTTGCACATGGGAAAACTGGTGGTATATATTCCTCTACTAAATCAAAATAATATAACATTAATATTATATAGTACCTTAGATCTGAGGTGAGAAGTTGCTTAACTTAGCCCTCTTTCCTTAAAAGGATGCCTACCCACTTTTTCTTCAATATATTATTGAATAAATGGATACTTATAAGGCAGCCCTTTTCATTTTGTACAATTATAAGCTATGAAGTTTTTCCTTATGTTGAATGAAAACACATCTCATTCTTACTTTCAGTCAATGATCCAAGTTCTGCCCTGTGAAACTACGAAGATTAAGTCTAATTCCCATTTCTCAAGGAAAGTCCTCAAATGTCTACAAAATACAATTACTTCCTAAATCTCTTCAAGTTAAACATTTAATAATCTTGATCACTCAGAATTTCTCTTAAAATAGATATTAAAGTCTCTACCTGTGATTTGCAAATACAGTGACCGTGCTCCCTTCCCTGATCTGGATCTTGCATACATGACTCTCCAGTCAAGTAAAAACTCCTGTTTCACAGGAATTGCTACTACACATCATTTCCTCGGCTCTTTCCCTAAACACTAGAATATAAGCTCCTAGAGGGCAAGTCCTCTGCATTCTTCATCTCAGTATCTTTTCGTCAGCTACTGCAATACCTGCACGTTGGAAATATTTATTAAGTGCCACATGAATGAATGAACAAGAAGAATGAAATGAGCCTACCTAAGTTCAGAATCTTTTATATTAATTGTTAATTGTGGTTCATATGTCTACCTGTCAGGCTCTTTTAGCTTCTTGACCACCATCTAATACATTAGGTAACACTTCCAGCTTTCTTTGATATATCTCATCCAAATCACTGATCACGATTTTGAACAGGACTGGCTGAAACACAAAGCCTATGTCTCATCATTGGAGATGTGAACCTACAACCCAGCACACATTCTTCAGTGCAGAGAACCTTCTACAGTCATCAAATTTGTTAACAAATTACTATCTGGCCCATCTCTTCAAACTTGTTTGTGAAAATATCAAGAAACATTCTGTCAAATGCCTATTTAAACAAACCAGAGTTTGGATCATAGATCTGATGTTTACTGGTTTATGACTTGAGCAAATTATTTAATTTCTGTCAGCATTAGTTTATCAACTGTAAAAGAGGGAACAATTCTATCTACCACATAAGTTTCCTATAAGAATAAATGAGAAAAAAAAATCTATCTACAGGGATCAGCTTTGGGCCTGGCACATATGTAAATAGGGTTGAACATTTGGGGGCTATTATTATTTTTGCTGAATTTGAGATGTGATATATCACACTTTCTGATGAATTTGATATCATAATGGGATTCAGGAAGGATCTCAGATATTTTATAGACAGTAACCGTAGCAATAAGTCCATATGTTTATTTTGAGTGAACCTATACTGATTTCTAATGAGCACTTATTTTTTCTACACTTGACAGATATTGGTTAAATAAGCAATACTTAAGTTTTACTGGAGATCATAATCAGTGCTTGCAAAAAAAAAAAAATCAATGCTTGCTACATTTTACTTTCCTTATAAACCTGGAGTGGCATTTCATCCTACGGTAAAATTCATATTTCCATGATTTTTGCAAATATTTTTCATGCTGCAGATTTTATCAGTACTCTAGGATAGAATTCACCTAGGCCTTCAAAATCAAATCATTTAATCAGATAACAGTGTATTTATTCTCTCTCACACTCTGTAGATAGCATTTTATAGTGGATTTGAAACCTGATTCTAATACATTTTAGCTAAGGCTCTGTAGGTTACTTAAATTTTCTAAGCATTAATTTTCAGAGTTGTAATACAATGCTAACAATCCCTATTTTAGTCAGATTTTTAGATACATTCAGTAAGGTAGGGTTTATAAAGTACCTTAAAAACAGTAGATTTTAGTTATGAGTCTGTTTACCAAATATAGGGCTAACTACTTAATCACAGATGCTGGTGGTTTCAGACAACAGAGTTGATCAATAAGGATTTTTTTTTCCTTTTCATTTTAACCCACTGAGCCACCCAGGCGCCCCTTCCTTTTCATTTTAAAAAAAGAAATGATAGAATGAAAATAATATTTTCACAAATTATTTGGTCTGCAAAAAGTTATCTGAGCTTGAGGAGAATTCAATATTCCCTTTAAAAATTTTGCAAAAATAATACTAACCATGGGGGTACAGTGTTTATATATACAGAGAGTTATAGATATAGATATAGACAGATACAGATGTGTATGTTATATTAACTTGGAAGCGCTATCTTTCTATCTACCTATCTGTATATCTATCTATCTATCTATCTATCTATCTATCTATCATCTATCTACCTACCTTCCTACTACCTGAGATTATCTACTGGGTGTATATGTGTATCCTGAATGGCATTTGTTTCCTCACCTCCACTTCCGCCTCGCTTGGGGTTCAATACCACGTAGGTTTTGCTCTTCCACTTTCCTTAAAAGTTTCCTTAAGGAAAATTTTCCTTAAGGGACAATAGTACTGGGCTATTAGTAGTAACATGTTTATGTGTAGGATATATTAATGCCTAGAGTGAAGCAACAGTTCTCTGATAAGTATCATTAGGAATTATGAAGAGAATAGTTACTAAGTGATGTGGATTTTATTTAAAAGTTGAAATACTTAGACTGTAAAGTTTTCTATAGTGTTATTCTTCTCTACTCCATATTTTTGAAGAAAGATATGAGAAAAAAAGTGAGGAATTCTAGCATAGCACTGATAGTGATTTTTACATGTTTTGATTAATTATCACCCAATTGATTCTTGGACTATAAATGGTAGAATACAGGTAGGATCATTACTATCTTCATCATCATCGTCATCACTATCACTTCTCTGGAGCTTGCCATGCACTAAGTAGTGTTACGTACCCTTTATACAATATTTCATGGAATCCTTACAAAAACTCTGAGTAGCTACAATTATTATCGTCATTTTATAAATGAAGAAACTAAGACCCCACTGATGTGACATAACTGACTGGGCTCCCACAGCCCATAAAAGATGAAGTGAGGATTATAAAAAGCAGTCTGACCACAGAGTCATGCTTATGATCACTCTACCCAAAGTTGAGGGCATTGCTCTGTGTAATGGTGTTCATATTAAACTGGGATCCATACTACACATAGCAAAGAAATCACTATGCTTCAGGTTCCCTCAGTTATAGCATCAGAGTAATAATAGCTATTTCCTATATGCCTCCTGGGGCTATTACAAAGATGAACAAAGTTGCCTGAATTCAAAAGTTATGTGCTCCCTGAAGGAAAATATAAGAATTCAGAGCGTAGCAATTTATACTAGCTGTGCATGTCTGATGTGCACATGTATTTATTTTTTACTTCATCTGGGGATATCTCAAAAAAATAAATCTGTAGCACAAAAATAGCTATAATAACCAATTGTTCTAAAGAGGACAGTATAAACAATTTTTATCCTAAAAAATGAAGTTAAACTGTGTCCTTTATGAATGTTTTAAAATTAACCATATGGGGGTGCCTGGGTGGCTCAGTCAGCTAAGGGTCCAACTCTTGATTTTGGCTGCAGTCACGATCTCAGGGTGTTGAGATCAAGTGCTGTGTCAGGCTTTACACTCAGCATGGAGTCTGTTTGATATTCTTTCTTTCCCTCTCCCTCACTCACGCTTTCTCTTTTTCTCTTCAAAATAAATAAATCTTAAAACAACAACAAAAATCATATGAATTAAACATAACCTGTTAAAAAATACCAGTGAAGATTACATAAGAAGGAAGAACAATGCATTTAATTCTCACTTAAGATATATAAATTAATCCCCTCTCTTGAAATTATTTATTGAATTTTACAAGCCAACAGATTAGAGAGAGAATACTACACTGAGCATATAATGATCGTTTCAAGAATTCAAGGATAGTTAATATTATTCAGTTATTCATCTCGTCAGTAATATCATTCATCATTCTGTTTAAGGTAAAAAGAAATATATGCTCATATCTAAAATGAATATCTTTAAGGCGTCTTTACCTTTATTCCACTCCTCACAAGCCCATAATCAGTTTTAATATCCTATCTTGACTGAAAGGGAGTATCCTTAAGAAGTCAGGAATAAAAAGAAGTTTTCTAAACATGATAAAGAATAATTATCTTCAGCTAACCACTAGCATCATACTTTGTGACAAAAGATTTGAGGCATTCATATTAAAATTAGGAATAAAATAGGAAACTACCCTCCTATTTAACATTTTTAGAAGACTTAAGACAAAAACATAAACTATTATATCAGGTACACCTTCTGGCAAGGAAAATCACAATTATAACTATCTGTAAATAATATTATTATAAATATAAAAATAACTGAAAGAATCAACTGAGAAATTTCTAGAACTAAAAAAGTGGTTGGATATCAAAAATTGATTCTGTTAATGTTTATCAGTAATGACAAGTTAGTAAATATATTGAAACAGAAAAAAATGTAACGTTCACCATTGAAGTAAAAATGTAAGATATATAGAAATAAGTTTAATATAAGAAATGTGTAATTTATATAGGTAATAATAAAAACAGTATACTGTGAGACACAAAATGTTTTGAATAGAGCAGAATATTATACTTGGAGGTTGAGGGAAAATAACTGATTAGTGTAAAAACAGCAATTCTTTACATATAGGTTTAATGCCATTCCAATAAAAATTCCAGTAACATTTTTTGGTGAAGAGATTGAAACTGTGAATCAGAATGTTGTCTGGAAGGATACATAATTACATCTAGTGAAGAAATTAGAAAAAGAAGAAAGGGCCTTAGTTTGCCAGATTTTTAAAAAAAGATTTTATTTATTTGAGAGAGAGAGAGAGTATGAGTAGGGGGAGGGGGTGGAGGAGAGGCAAAGGGAGAAGCAGATTCCCATTGAGCAGGGAGCCCCATGTGGGGCCTGATTCCAGGACCTGGGGATCATGACCTGAGCCAAAGGCAGATGCTTAACAGACTGAGCCAAGCACCCCTACTTTGCCAGATATTATAATTTAGTATAAAATGAAGTTGATCAGAACACTATAATAAGAACTAGAAGGTAAATAGTTCAGAATAGATGATCCTTTAAGCATATCTTAATATGGATAAAACAAATTTGTATCAATTCAGATACCATGATGTATTAAGGAGAAAAGGAAATGTTAATACATGGAAGTTTCTTTAAAGTAATAGGTAATGGGAATTAAGGAGGGTACATGATGTAATGAGCACTGGGTGTTATATGCTATTGATGAATTACTGAACTCTACATCTGAAACTAATGATACACTTATGTTAACAAATTGCATTTAAATAAGTAAAAATAAATAAAATTTTAAAAAGTAATATATATCTGAAGAAAGATACTGCCTCATACCAGGATAAATTCTAGAGACATTAAATACTTGGACTAAAATTTAATCACAGAAACAATGGTAAATACCATGGTTTCTCAGTGTAGGTACTGAAAGGCATGTGCTTGGGTAAGATAATCTTGTGAATGAGTATAAATTAGAGAAGCAAACTGTTTCAAGGATTAAATCTTAGGACCCCCAGTATGTAGATCTCAGGTACAGAGGAAAATATAGCAATGAAGACAGAAGGAGTAGTCACCAGATTTAGAAATCTCTGGAAGAGCATATCCAGGGAAGTCAAGTGAACAAAAAGTTTTAAGAAGAATGGATGATTTAGGGGTGCCTGGGTGGCTCAGTGAGTTAAAGCCTCTGCCTTCAGCTCGGGTTGTGATCTCAGGGTCCTGGGATCGAGCCCCGCATTGGGCTCTCTGCTCAGCAGGGAGCCTGCTCCCCCCTCTCTTTCTGCCTGCCTCTCTGCCTACTTGTGGTCTCTGTCTGTCAAATAAATAAATAAAATCTTAAAAAAAAAAAAAGAATGGATGATTTAGAATAGCAAATGCTGCTGATTGATCAAGAAAGATGAAGACTGATATCTGAATATTAGTTAACTCGTTAGTATAGTGGTAGGGGTAAAAGCCTGATTTTAGTAATTCAAGAGAGAATGGAGGAGAGAAACTATAGAAGGAGTATAAATAACTCCTCACTGTGTATAGGGAGAGGAATGAAGTGGTAGAAATCAACAGGGAAAGTGAAGTCAACAGAGTTTGTTTTTATTCTTGTTATTTTTATTTTATGTTTTTAAAGATCCATCCATTTATGGGGTGCCTGGGTGACTCAATTGATTAAATGTCCAACTCTATTTTGGCTCAAGTAATGATCTCAGGTCCCGGGATCAAGCCCTGAGTGGGGTTCCGTGCTCACTCTGGAATCTGCTTAAGATTCTCTCTTGCTCTCCCTCTGCCCCTCCCCTTGCACATGCTCTATCTCTAAAATAAAGGAATTAAATCTTAAAAAAAAAAATTCATCCACTTATTTTAGAGATAGAGAGAGCATGTGCACATACATGCACATGGTGGGAGAGGCAGACGGAGAGAATCTTTCAGCAGATTCTCCACTGAGCATGGAGCCAGACACATGGCTCGATCCCATGACCCATGAGATTTTAACCTGAGCAAAATCCAAGAGTCTGTTGCTCAACCAACTGTGCCACCCAGGTGCCTCTATTTTTGTTTTTTTGTTTGTTTGTTTGTTTCCACATTTTTATTATTTTTTTTAAGATAGCAGAAGAAACAAAAAGTGATGATTCAAGAGAGAAGAGGAAATAGGGATGGGAAGAATGATGTTCTTGAGCGGGAGAAAGGGCTGGGATCTAGAGCATAAGCACAGATGTGGTCTTTTCTAGAAACAAGAAAAGTTCATCCAAAATGATGAAGAGTCAGAGTAACTGCACACAGATGCAGAATGGTGGGTGCATGTGGTAATGGGGGATTCTATTAGTTCTCTTCCAACTACTTCTAATCTTTCAATGAAATGAAAGCATGACCTTCTATTGAGAGTAAGGCTGGAAAAGGGTTGGGGGAGGGGTTTGAGGGCTTGAAGGAGAAGGTATGAAATAATCATCCAGAAATGTGGGAGAGGGAATGGACTGAAGTAAAGTGATATGATTGGAGAGCAGCACAAAGGATCAATTTGAAGTGGGCAATAATCGATTTATGGTGAGACTAGACAGCATAGTTACATGTTTTTCAGCAGCCAAATTCAGCTTAGAAGGCACAGGTATGGAGCCGGAGGATTTAATGAGTGTTAGAACTAACTGAGTGAAAACAAGTAAAGGAGTTGCAAGAGAAATGAACATTATAAGGAAGTGATACTAAAGAGGGGTCATGAATATTAAGCTGGTTGAGAAAGGGATGACCTGAGGGAGCCAAGGAGCAATGAAAAGCCGTGAGCACCAATGGTGAAACCAGAAACGTTGGAACTGATGTATCAAGAAGAAGTGAACTGGAGAGAAAAGAGATGATGGCTGAAAAAGAAGACAGCTGACCTGGGACTGTGGAGGCATTGCACTTTCTTGTAATGTTAAGTTCAGGAACAGCACCATGGAGTGAGGACAGGAAGCAGGGTTAAGGGTATGGAAGAGTTAATGTCATGAATACTAAAATCACGAAGGATTATGATAAGAATAGTGCTAGAGAGAATGGCAATGATACAGAGGAAAAATCTTCAAGGAATGAATGAGGTGGATGCCCTGAGGGTTAGTAGAGAACAGGGATGAGCAGGTGTGGTGGGCAAATAGATAGAGGCATGCGATTCAAAGCCGCGTGTTGTTATGGGGGAGAAAGGAAGATGATAGGAAAATGGTGGTGAGGAGTAAGGACTCCTGCTTCCTTTCAGACTCCTTGTTTGTTTGTTTCCACATTTTTATTATTTTAAGTGAAGAGTGTGTAGTAAATGAAGAGTGTGAGGCAAGAGCTACCACCTGGAAGGCTCTAGGGGGAGCAGTATGTCGGGGACAGCAAAATGAAGAGAACACTAAAGGAAAAGGAAGAATATGTGGTGGAATTTGCTGAGTTTCCACTTTGAGTTCCAGAAGCCTCACTGGAGGAGTTTCAGTAGATGAGCAGAGGTGGGAAACGGGTTTAGCAAATCTGGTGTCCAGACCTGTGTGAGGATTAGAGTCTGGGGAGCTCTATCTGGTGACACGGCAAACCTAAATTTCTTGAGTCCTGATTGTTTCAAGGTAGGTTAGCAGTGTTAGAAGGCAGGCTATTAGCATGAACATAACAACAACAACAAAAACAAGAGTAGCTGGAATTCTATGGGAAGTGTTTAAATTATGGGATATCTAATCAAAGACTAAACATTTCGAAGAACAACCATAATAGGTACATTTAAACATGTTCATTATAGGTACATTTAAAAAGTGGAACATAAAACAGCACCTATGGTATTATATAAATCTATTTATAAACACATGCATAAAATTCATAGAACTCTAATACCTAAAATATTAAATGTTTATGTTGAATTTTGGATGACTTTTATCTTTTCAAATTTTTTTTATCATTTCCAAATTTTTATTAAGTTTATTTTTGCATGTAATCAGAAAAAAAAAACCCTCATATGATTTTTAAATAAATCGTAGTGTCCTCAGGTGTTCTCCTAAACTGCTATTAATATTTTATTTCTTGACACGAGTAGTGGCTTTTCCAATGATCAATTTTTAATTACTTTAAAAAAATGTATAATATGGTTAATGTCTTTTTTCCCATTTTTTTTAAAGATTTTATTTATTTATTTGACAGACAGAGATCACAAGTAGGCAGAGAGGCAGGCAGAGAGATAGGAAGGGAAGCAGGCTCCCCGCTGAGCAGAGAGCCCGATGCGGGGCTCGATCCCAGGCTGGGATCATGACCTGAGCCGAAGGCAGAGGCTTTAACCCACTGAGCCACTCAGGCGCCCCTCCCATGTTTTATTTCACACACACACACACACACACACACACATACACACGTTCCCTGTCACTTAGATCATTCGCCTCTGCACATGGTGTCCGAGCATGTATAAAGATAAATGAGCACATGGACCTTATTCAAGAAAGACACAGGTAAATACCTGGCATTTGGAGGTTTCAGGGTCACACAGTGTGCTGTGTCCATTACACTGACAGGGAACGCAGGTGCCCAGGGTTGGTCTAGGAGTGTGGCTACCTTGCTCAGACCGCAGTCGATAAAATCCTGGCATGCATGTCTAAAAGAAAAGGAAAGCAATTAGGATAGTCTAATTACGAATCTTGGTTTAGCAATACTTGGGTTCCTTGGTGGTGAAAAAGGACTTCTTTCCCTCTACCTGAATTAAAGGCAACATCACTTCTAAACACAAGGACCAGTTTTGATTCCTAATGTGTATTTCTGTGTGGTTTTTAACGTATAGACCTCAGACCTTGGCAAAGGAGGACTGTCATTTACATACACCACTCAATCTGAAAAAGCTTCAAAGAGTCTTTTTCTTGAGAAAGAGGTTTGTTTTTTAATAAAATTGTCTTTTAGACTAAAGAGAGAATTCCAATGTTCTTGACAACCTAAAATCTGCTTCTGCTATGCTTGATGGATAACTAGCTAATGTCCAATAGACTCAGAGAAGTATTAAATAAATAGAGAAGTGTCATGGTTGCATTTTTTATATTGATATAATTTAAAGACGATAAAAGCAAGAAACTTAAAATTCTCATGTCTTGGGAATATTAGGCCACCAATAAAATTTATCTTTCCCTGATCTATTTTTTTCATTTTGCAATAAAAATCCAAGAGCAAACAGAAAACTGCTAGCAAAGCTGACATATGCAGAATCAAGACTTCAATCTTCATTCGGGTTCATTATGCAAATGTATAAAAAAAAAAAATCTCTGGCTTTCAGGAAGGAAGCCTATAGCCCCTGAAGAGGTAATGAGAGTGGTCTTGGGTTCCAAGCTCAGTCTTCTTGGTATGCAAAGCGACTGCATTTATTAGACATTATTTGATTTATGAGTGAGAAGTAAGACTTAGTTCCTCGGATCCTAATGAAGTTTATAAAGGGTCTGTTTTAACATCTTGGCTATGTAGGATTTTGTTTTTTTAATAGCATATCTTATTCCCATTGATGAAAGAATGATTGCTGAATAAGCAGGAAAAAACCATATGCACTAAGAACTTCCTAATGCCTCTGTTTTCTTTTGGTTGTGGACTAGGTCCTCCAGAGTTGTATTTGCAAAAAGGCTCCTTGGAAAAAGAAAAAGATCAATAGTCAGTCTTCCCTTGCTTATTTTGATTTAGATACTGCAAAAGTACCTCAATTTAGCATTCAAGTGAGTCTCTCCGCTTTTATCACAGCCTATAAGAAATTTTAATGAGATTAAATAATATCCCAGCTTTGAGCAAGCTGATAAAGAAAGTCCGGGAGAGTATTCAAAATATTTTGTGTCTCATTTTCTTATGGTAGACTTCAACATATACTTTAATATTTATTCATATTATTTAAAATCAAGGTTCATATCGCTCTATTGTTACCAAATAAGGTCTAGAAATTATGGCTGAAGAATTAATTTAAGAAACTGAAGAAACCATTCAAAGTATATTTAGAGATATTTCACAGTATGAGTTGCTCCAGTTCTTTGACATGCTGATTATAGAATAAAACCGGATTTTCTTTACCTGGATTTCATCCTTGGATACCTATATAATTATTGTTATCTTACTGGTGTATTTGCTTTGGTGTGTATGTGTGTCTATGTGTCTGTGTCTGTGTATGTAAACGTGAAAATCACACAAAGAGTTTTTGTAGCTCCATTTCATACCTCAAACAGAAGTTTAAAACAAGTCTCAGAGGAAGAATAAAGTTCAGAAATAGGAATTTTCATTGAGGAATTACATATAATTCAGTGTTATAAACTGAAATCTGAAGGTCAGTGGGCAGGTGAAGTTTACTCTAACACACACCCAATTACCCTTATTACCATGACTCTTCCCAGGAAAGAGAGCAGGACGAAGCAGAAAAGCACCTGTGATAGGAGTCTGAGCCTGAGCTCCCAGTGGAGCTCTGCACTGAACCTTCTAGACCTGTCTCTGTGGTTCCCAACCCTGGTGCACATAAAATCATCTGAGGAGTTTTAAAAGCCACCTGGCTCCACCTCCAGAAATTTTTTTTTTTAACTTTTAAATTTTTTCAAAAATTTCAAAAGATTTTATTTATTTATTTGAGAGAGAGAGAGTGGGGAGGGGCAGAGGGAGAAAGAGAATCTCAAGCAGACTCCCCATCCAGTGAGGAGCCTCCCGTGGGTCTTGATCCCATGACCCTGAGATCACCACCTGAGCAGAAGCCAGGAGTTGGATGCTCAACTGACTGAGTCACCCAGGTACCACCACCTCTAGAAATTCTCACTAAACTGGTAGAGAGTAGGGTCAGGGTTTGTTTCAAAACTCCTAGATGGGTGTAATAAGCAGTCAGAATGGAGAATCACTGGCATGTGCCTCACTCTGCTGGTAATGTGTGCCTTTTAAAGGGCTGTGACACAGACTGTGACACAAATGAATATGGAAGCCTTGATTTTACAAGTTAACTTTTTTCTAAGGGATACAGGCAAGTTGCATGGCATCATTGAGAATGTGGTTTCCCCTCCCGAAAAATGAGCAGGTGTATTAACTCCGATGATTTGTGAATCTTTTAGTTCTAACACTGTAGATTAAATTTCTAAGTTGGCAAAGCAAGAGACAATGCAAGAGTTAGAACCTTAAAACACTCTTTAAAGGAATTGGATGTATTTATTCCATCTTAATCCCCTCCTTTCTTGGATCTGTTTTGTATTTATTCTTTCCCCTTTTTGGTATTTTTGAGTCTTTCAATATCAAATGTTCTCAGTGAACTGAGGCAACATTTATGAGAATGATCATGCTTGAGTCATAATAAAAAGAGGAAAGATAATAGCATTTTTTAAAGCTTTGTCTACAATCCTTTCTGAAACAAACGGAGAATTTTATTTATTTATTTATTTATTTATTTATTTATTTTTTAAAAGATTTTATTTATTTATTTGATAGAGATTACAAAGTAGTCAGAGAGGCAGGCAGAGAGAGGAGGAAGCAGGCTCTCCACTGAGCAGAGAGCCCGATGCGGGGCTCGATCCCAGGACCCTGGGATCATGACCTGAGCCAAAGGCAAAGGCTCTAACCCACTGAGCCACCCAGGCGCCCCAAATGGAGAATTTTAAAAAAGCAAATAAACACTGTTCCTTTTTTCCTAACTCAAACTTTTACAGAGTTCTCTTTCCTTGTGCTAGAGTTATTCATAGTGCAATTGTCTCTGCTGTCCTTCTATCTTTATTTTCATAATATGGTATCTCATCAAAATGTTCAAATCTCATTTGCATAAAAATGTGAGAGGATGGAGACAAAGAGAATAGAGAACCCACAGCTCCAGGTGCAGAATTACACAACATCTCCCACCTCTCTCCTCAGACTTTAACAAGAACAATACTTGTGCCTGTTGCCTGTGGAAACCCTATCTTATATCTTCATGTGGGTTTCACAATCAGGCAATCCTCAGTTTCACTTTTTTTCATCGCTTACTAATATGATTTTACACAGGTGTTGAATATTGCAGGTTTCAGTTTCCTCAACTGGGATATTAAGATGTCATAGAACATTAGAGTTAAGGATGTAAGTGCATCTAGGTTTTTTGAAACAGACTTAATCGTGCTCAAATTGCAGTTTTGCTGTTTTCTAGTTGTGTGGTTGTGGGCAGGTTCTGTAACTTGCCTGGGCTTCCATTTCCTCATCCATAACATGGGGATCATAATACATACTCAGTGCTTGGTGTTATGCAGGATACAGTAAGCATTCAGTCAACGGTAAGTTGGTTTTTTCTTTTATAAGCTTGTAGTGAGGATTAAAGAAGATAATGTATGTTTAGAGCTTTACATACAGTAAGTCAACAGAGATGCCTCTATTCCAGATAATTTTTTAAATATAGTCATTGAAGACAGGCTAAAAATAAAAACAGCGATTGGGAGGGAGACAAACCATAAGTGACTCTTAATCTCACAAAACAAACTGAGGGTTGATGGGGGGAGGGGGGTTGGGAGGGGGGGGTGGGATTATGGACATTGGGGAGGGTATGTGCTATGGTGAGTGCTGTGAAGTGTGTAAACCTGGCGATTCACAGACCTGTACCCCTGGGGATAAAAATATATTATATGTTTATAAAAAATAAAATTTAAAAATAAAATTTAAAAAATACAGCAGTAATTGTTTTACATTGCATTGGGTAACAGAATATCCATGTCTGCCTACTTATCCATACCATGTGCCTTAATATTTTCATGCACATGAAAGCAATCTTTGGGTCTTCCATGTATAATAAAACTGGTAAAGGGTATCCCAAGCAAAATGTGCATATGGAAGAAAAAATGTCTATTTTCACTATTTTGTCTTTTGAGTTTTATGACTTGATAATAGGTGTATATTTTGGGGAGATGTAAAAAATTATTTTTTAGTAGCCAAAAGTTACAGCTTCTCAGTGGTGAGCCAGTAGACAGCAGCCATTCAACAGTGAGCCAGAAGCCCTGTTACAACATGAGGGTGAGGAGAGAGAGGCTGAACTGCAAACATATGATCTAGAGATCATCTGCAAGTATTTGATCAACATGATCTAATTGTAGAGAACCACATACTCACTGCTGACTATTTCCAGTTCTACATACAACCAAACCTGAGTTTAGGTCAGTTTAAGTCAGTTGGACAATCATCTGAACTCAGACAATGGTGAGAACCGGCTATAATCTCAGTGGCTCAACAACAAATGTGGTATTACCAACAAGTGTGGTAAGGAAACTGAGTCTTTATTTGACTTCTAAAGGTAATCTGATATTTACTTTAAATTATAGGTTGTAATAAACGCGTATTTCTAGAACTAACATTCTCAATGAACAGGGCACCAAAGCATCATGAGATGACAGGTAACAGGCAAAGGGTAAGTGTCTTCAAATTGGCTATTATTGGCCATAACTAACACTTAATTCTACTTATGTGCAACCACATTTTGGGTGAAAACAGGAAATGAAGAGCTTGTAAATACAAATGTCTCTAGAATACCATACATTTGGCAAAAATATTGTAAAGGAATTGCTTTGTGTATTCAAGACCCAAAGCATATGTTACTGGAATGGGAGGTATTATTTCAGAACTGTCCTTAGCTGTTGCTTCGATGATTAGATTTTATGCTTGGGTAATTACACTTTAGAATCAAGATGAATTATAAATAAGATGTATAATGGATTAGAGGTAATGGGATGTCGAGAACACCTCAGGCACCTTATTATGAGAGATAGGCCTTTATCCCCATAATCTCAACACTAGGATATTACTGTAATTATTGTCTGTAAATAGGAGCTTAAGTGAAATTCACAGGACATAAGTGAAGCCACCAATGCAGATGTGGTTTGTATGTGTTCCTAGTTTTCTTAATCTTCTTCATTTATCAGTTTCTTTATTTGTGCTAATATGTATTTTCACATAATGATGGAAAATTACTAAGATTAATGGAAAAGCATGTTTTAGAATATGCTACTGAAAAAGCCTACCAATCACAGCAAAAAGAGTTTTTAACATTTAAAATCTGGAATGGAAGGTAGACTGCATTAAAATACTTTGCTACTCTACTCATATTTTATTTGTAAGTGAACAGTATTCTTTTTAAATACATGCAGAAAAAAATACAGCTGTGGTATAGCTTTCTCTTCAAGAGGGCTAAAGGTCAATCTTGACTACTTACTCAATACCTTTCATAGCTAAATAATATAGCAGAACCAGAGAATTTTAGAACTTCAAACCCAACCTGTTATTTTATAGATTGGATAACTATAGAGCAACGAAGGCCTATAACAATTAAAGAATTGACCAAGGTCAAACAGTAAACCAACAGTATAGCCATATGCTTCTTGGGAAAAAATTCCACTTGTGTAGAAAAATCTCAAGTTCTTTCTGTCTTCTTCCTTTAAGTCTTTCATGCTCATTGGAAAGGCAGCCACATTCACTGTCTCATTGTTCACATCTACACTGTGTGTGCATATGTGTATTTAGGTTTGTTATGCATCTAACTGTGATATGTATGTGTACAAGTGCCTAAATGTATAGGTAGGAGTTATGATTTCAAAATGAGGTAGATTATTTGATTACTTATTACATCAAAATAGACACAGTCATATGAATATTGCCTTTTGGAGCAGCCACAAAGTTATAAAATTATTCCAAGTATGTTTCACAGATATTTGCAGTTGTTCTTATGAAATTGTTCTCTGAACAACATGGAATTTATATAACGGTAATGAAGTTGAATAGCATTTCAGTTTAAATAGGGCTTTCACACACATATTTGTTTTAATTATTATTTTTTATTATGTTATGTTAGTCACCATACAGCAAATCATTAGTTTTTGATGTAGTGTTCCAGGATTCATTGTTTATGTATAACACCCAGTGCTCCATGTAATACATATTCTCATTTAAATCAATCCTCATGATGATTCTACAGGTAAAAATCCTAAGGGCCAGTAACAAACCCTGAACGCCCTGTCCCAGCCATGGAGCTAGGGAGGATTCACTGAAACCAGACTCCTTTTCTTTTCATTGTAGCACGCTACATCTCAAGAAAATTATATTATTTTTAAGTTACTTTAGTTTTGAGCTGGTGCCATCACTTGCCTTATGAGCCATACTCAATAAAATCTTCAAATCCTGTTTACAAAAGATGCATACTGTTTTCTATAAAGAAATCAGTGCATGGATTTATAACTAATTATTCCATAATAATACTATTAACATCAAGCAGCATTGACTACTACCGTAATAGTGCTCTAGGGCCATAGCTCATTCTGTCTTCATATGATTCATCAGCTGCTGGTAGGAGAGGTATTAAGCATATCTAACCAGCTATGCCATGGGCCTCAATCAATGTGCCTACCAGGAAGGCATCTCCGCTGCAGGGCTGGAGAAGATCCTGGTTGCCCTTCCTTTGCTTTTGGTTGTTGCGCTTTGGGGAGGACTACAGGTCTGCAGGAGACGGGCGAGTGTGGTGGCAGTAAGGGACTTGGAGGTTTACCAGCTGAAGCCTAAAGAGGTTTAGTAAATCATGCAAGGTCTCAGTCCTGGTAGATAGTGAAGTCAAGATTCCAACTCAGGCCAGTTTCCCATCTATTCTTCTTTCCCCTATATTATACTCTTCCTATTAATACTTAATATTTGCAAAAGTCAAATAGACTTCCAGAGGATAAAGATCTAGAAAATATGCCAGTTCTAAAGATAATCAAGGGAAACTCTCAGAGAGCAAAAGCAGTTCAAAAAAAATATAACGACTGGATGATAGTGGCATTGTGGGAACAGTAAATGTCCTTCTGAGAAGCTTATGTTGAAGGGAACAGTCTGCTATTCAGTGCCTGTGTTTTGTCATGTTCCATATAAAAACAATTTTTCAAAACCCAATATAATCCTATCTCATAATCACTGCAGCTTAAATGTCTTTAGCCATTCAGAAGAGGTGCTGAGAAAATGGCTCAGATATAATAAAGGTGCCTTATGAAAACATTCTTATTTCTTGACTGCTCTGTATTTTTACAAATCTTTTAATTTTCATCAAATATTACCCTTCAGATGTGATTCCTACTTCTAGGTCACAATAACACCATCCTCATCTCATGGTGTTTCATGCTGTGAGTGGAAGTTAAAAAAAAAAAATAGATTAAGGATATGCAATGATCAAGGAAAACTGATTGCACCCAGAATAGTTCTGGAAGTCATTTCTGTTTGGCTGGTTAGGTGAGTTGAGCTTATGCAGGTTAGCGGTAGTCAGCTTACCTCACAAGACAAACCAGAATAGCCTTGGGGACAATCACATCTTTCTATCAAGCGAGCTGGAGGCGTCACCGCTGTCATGCCTCCTTGTTCGGCTACCTCCATCGAGATCTCAGAAATCCTGCAAACAGTGAGTATAGTTAGATTATCACACCAGTAAATTAAGCTCATGTAGTAAACACCCAATCCTACAAAAAGAGTCTTCTCGGGGTTTTTTCAATAACCTCAAGCCTGTCTTATGGTTTTCAAGCTGCCTAAATCCAGGGAGTCACGCGCAACATCATATCCCTGCATCTTGGCTTCCTCAAAGGCTGGGATTACACATTAGCAAAATATTCACATAAATCATAAGGAGTTTAGTAAATTAGATGTCTGATGTCCTGTGGAGAAGTTATTATAAGGATCTTTTCCCCCACATTTTAAAATGTGAGTGGCTTCAGGTAGACATGGGCAATTAATTAGACATTTATATTCCTTCAAACAGACAAACCAAGGTCATTCCCCATTAGAATATCTCCCGTGGTCACTAGTGAAATTGCTTTTAATTTACAACTAGCCCGATTTCTTCCTCTTGAGTCTGGCTGTCCTTTCAAGAACTTTAGAAAACCGTAAAGAAAACAACGATTGAAGATAATCCAGTAATATTGATCTTACTGGATAAAGGATAAGGAAACTTTCAGATTAGTGACTTTGTTAATTTTATTAAATAAATCCTTCAACTAACTTAACTCACCCTTCCTATTGGTAGGAAGGTCCTTATAGTTGAAAAAAATATATTCCTAGTGAAAATGTTGATACATTTTACATTCACTTGAAATGAAGCATTAAAAAATATATGTGGTCCATAAACTCAGACTATTTCATGACTGACTAACTGGTAACATGAAATGTTCTGCAAATAAACTTTTAAATGAGAAAATGAATAGTTTTTCTTCACCAAAAGTCACCTCCAATAGCTTGAGGAGCTTGAATCATAAACTTTATAACAAGCATAGGTAGGTTTTATTGACACTGAGTTATGAATGCACACCCTGACTTCATAGATTGTAAGCTGCACTCTGAAGATCAGCCAGCCTTTATGAAACACATGTTCAATTAAAATTCAGATTTCACTCTCCCCTCCTTCTAGTTCACAAAGGCGTTTGATCTATAAACAAACCACGCCCCTCCCGTAAGGAAGACTCTACCTTCATGTCCCCCTGGATTCTCTGCGGGAGTGAGAAGGTCACTTGAGGTTTGTTCGTGAGTCCTCTGTGTCAGCATCGTGTGGTATTTCATAACATGAGGAGTTGCTAACATCATCTTCCCTTCTCTCCCCACGCACGCACACAACAGGCTAGTGAGTATTTAAAAAACTGAGTAAAACTTGAATTGTGTGTCAACAACAGATATTTCTGCAATGCACCTGGTTTTTCTCAGGGGTTAAAAGAACAATTGTTTTGTTTGAATCAGGGATTTGGGCTAACTCAGGCTTCTATTTAAGTGAATACTGAAATGCAAAGTTGTTACATCCTTGAAATGAATGTAAGAGAAGACAAAAGTGAAGAAAAAAAGGCAATGTCAGCATTGACATTATGTAAGTCTCAAACTACATGTAAAACTCTCAAACGCTCTGCTTCTGAGACTATTTTATTTGGAACTGAACAAAGATGCAGGGTTATGTTCTATCTTGGAAGATTCAAATATATTTTTCACTATATATTGACTATATATATTTGGCTATATATATATTTATATATATATGCACATATATGACTATATATTAACTATATATAAATATATTTCACTATATTTGACTATATATTGTCACAATTCTACTGTATTAGAAAATTAAGTGCTGATCCATTGCTTTCTTTATTCTTATTGTTGATAGACAATGGCTTTAATTTTTATTAAGCTTTGAACAAGTGATGTATTTCTTTATTGATCCTTAAGCTTCACAAAATGATCTCTTAAACCAAAGAATTTTATTTAGGGAGGTCTGTGAATAATATAAGAGAAAGGACTTAGGGGTTGGGTGGGGGAAGACCAAAATAAAGGTGGTCTTTCCCCCATAAAATGGAATTGGTATGAGGGAAGCAAAGAAAGTAAAATGAAAAACGCATGACAATATATTTTCTATCAGTTCCACTAACAAAATGTTCCACGTGCTACCAAACTCACTGCGGTATGGAAGAATTTGCAAAATAATTATTTATTTCCACCCTCACAAATTTATCTGCTGTCTTCCATGACATACAAACATGCCTTGGCTTCTGCCACCTGATTTACATTTGATATTTTCATATAATTAATGATACTGCTGACAGTATATTTTTGATGCATGCCTTTATTTTTTAATTATTTCAAATAAAATAATCTTAGAAGTGAGAAATATGAAAAAAGCATGAAAGAGATACAAATTTGAAAGTGAATTTTGATTTTTGATTTATTCTTTTACCCAAAGTCCCTACCTATGGTACAATCAGAAGAATGATATGGATCTTCTGCAACAAAGAACAAAAATCTATGTTTAGTATAGTCTAAACATCCAAAATATGGGATTTATATATTCACTGGTTGCCAATAAGGGACTTCACAATTACTTTGTTTTATTTTGTTCTAAACTGATCAACAAATTTATTACATAATACTGTTTTCAAGCAGGAAATGATAGAGAAACTGACATGCCAGAGAAAGAGAGACCATGTGTCTGAACTCAACTTTCTGCTTCTAATAAAGGAAATTTAGCCACATGTGAGCAATTCCTCATTTTAACTCATTGGCTAAATTGTCCCTTCCACTCTAGAAAATGATCATGTGTGCTCATGTTGAAATCTGACTTCTCCATTATCTAGTTTTTTCTTTATCCTATTCTTTTTAATGTATACCTTGCTATAAACCCCTTTCGCTCAGGGTTTGTGAACATGTTTACTCCTTATTATCTCATTCCTCCCTTTTATATTTTTGTTCATGGAAAATAATAGTCTACACCCATACTCTTAGTGTCACTGTATCTCATTCATAGCTCAAAACTTTAAGATTTGCTCCAGTATTCTACAAAAATTGGTATGACGAATGGCACCATTGTAATCCTAAGTGTCAGTCTCAAAAGCCTCATTTTAATTGGCCTCTTTGGGTTAGACAAAACTATAGTCCCTTGTAATATTCTTATCCTTTGGCTTCCGTGACATCACATGTATTATTACTATTCTTCTGTTCTTCTTTATTTGGTGTGACTCCCAATCTTTTCACATAATGATGCACAGTGAAAGGGACAATATTGTAGGGCACACTGGGATGAACCTTGAGAATGCTCACAGTTGGAAAAGACGAGACCAACTTGACCCTGCCTGGCTTCCCTGAAGGTTGAAGGGAGTTACTTTCTCAGCAATCTTATAATCTATTTATAGCACAACAGTTATCTATCTCTACTCTGCAGGGCTTTTTCTTCCGAATTTCTGACTGGCACCTAAAACTCACCAGGTCAAAGTTAATTTTGA
Source organism: Enhydra lutris kenyoni (assembly GCF_002288905.1). Taxonomy (NCBI): domain Eukaryota; kingdom Metazoa; phylum Chordata; class Mammalia; order Carnivora; family Mustelidae; genus Enhydra; species Enhydra lutris. The sequence goes on along the minus strand of NW_019154101.1, from coordinate 23,984,384 downwards.
TGTTTCCACCCCCTTAAACTTGCTTCTCATCCTATTTTATGTTGGTGGGACTCGGTAGTTTCTTCTGCCAGGTGACCTGGAAGCCATCCTTGACTTGTCTTCTATCATCACACTCCCAAACCAAACACTTGTAAATCTTTCCATCAGGTGTCTTACTGATCTTACCTATAGACTTTAAAATAAGAATTGAACTTTGATTCTATTACAGTTTACCTGCTTTGTCTCATGATATTTCCATAGGTTGCCTTGATAAGAATATAATGAATATCATATATAATATCCAAGAAGTCTTCACGGGTCACCGTTCTACTGATTCGAGGATCATCACCATAATATTTCCATTCTTTCTGTTAATAGGAAAAGAAACCACTTTGATGAAACTAAATGCAAAACCACTGGCATCCTTGCACCAAACTAATGAGCTTACCTCTGTCATTTCGATTTCATGCCGTGTCAGTTGGCCAATTAGAGGAGCAGCCATATGCCTGACGATAATTCTAGCATGCGTCGGGGTACCACCTCGAATGATAACTTGAGGATTATAGGTAGAAAAACCTGTCTCTTCCCGAGCCTCAAAATAGATTGCATACTTGAGTTTGCCGCCATAGGCCATCAACTACCAAAATAAAATGAGGAGTGAGATGTCAGATAAAGCCCGAAATGGCGTGATTCCAAAAACATACCTTACTTTGTTCTCCTATGACTTCAAAGTTCTTGTCCTTACCTTCTTTCCTTCAAACTGTTCTGGAAGTTTCCAATAATAAGGTTCCAAACGGAGTTCCTGTCTCACCAGGTCCATGTGTGCCACAATCTCTGGGTGTTGAAAAACGATGCCTTTGGTAGTGGTGTGCTGCAGGGCCTCGTCCACCAGGGGCAGAATGGTCTGCTCAGGCTTCAGAGTCACCTACATGGGCATCCAAACACAGCAGGGGGCTAAGCTCCAATCCTTTGCACCCCTTGAAAACTAAGTTAGGGACCGTGTGTCTCTCTATAGCCCCATTCTTGATCTGAGGAGGTGTTCTGATGAGGAACAAAACTTGGGCCCCACGAACCACCAGGGCAAGGGATGAGTCTTTCTGCCTTGTTTGCACAATAAGAACTACAACATCTGTGAAAATTGGTCTTTTACACTAATAAAAGATAGAACTTAAAAGTGGGAAGAGTTAGAGAAAAACAAAAGTAGGAATGAACACGCTGCCCCCTAAAAGGCTGCGATTCTCTAAGGCAGGTTCGAGGGAACGTGCAACAAGTTCTGGTTTTCGTGACTGCTTTATCACCTGCCCGCATTCACGCTCGGGGACCCTCACTCTGGGGGATGCAGCTTCTGCCCATCCCCAGACTATAATGCCTCAGTTGCAACATCTGCTTTTCTCCCTGGGCATCTACTTCCTTATCAACAATAAGTGAGTTATTTTTAGGACTTTAAAAAAAAAAGGCATTTATGCCAACTGTCTAATGTCACAGGCCCCCGTTCTAAATGTGCACATGGGAAAGGCTTACGTAGATGTTTTCCTATTCCATCCTATCCCTCAGTGCCTGGCTGAAAGATACAAGCAGGAACTGACATTGTACCACTACATGGCTCAGCGGTTCCTTACTCACCCACGTGCGGATCAGTCCTTTTGCTTCTGAGCACTGAGTAGTAACCCCGAAGCAATAGCAGTTGCTGCAGCCAAGTGGGTTCTTGGCATCAAGTCCAAATCTGCCCGGCCGGCACCTATCACAGTGGACGCCTTCTACATGCACCTGAAGGGAGAGCAGAGTTCCTCAGGATCCATAATGAGATTATGAGAAAAATAAGCTTGAGAATGAGTAATGCTTCTTAATTAACCAAAAAGAAACACTGAGTAGGAGACTCACATCTCAAATGGCACATGTAGTTAAGTTAATTTCATTGTGAGGATTTCAGAAGTCTAAAAAGGGCTTTGTTTATACATAAATACATTGCAGAGGCTACTGTGTATTGGTTTTAAGATCTAAACAACACATTTCCTAATATCCTCTGTGAACAATAGGAAAGAGTCAGGAGAATTTCAAAAGCAAAATAGAAACATTGATTCCCAGTGGTGTGATACAAAGTTGTAAAAAAACAGGCAGGGTGTTAAAATATAGGCTTATAGAACTATCATTCTACAGTGTATATATGCACATCAAATGCATATTAAATACGATTTATAATTATAATATGTAATAATACAGCATTGGACTTTGTGTTTTGTCTGGAGGCTTCAATGGCAAATGCTGCCATTTTCCTAAATTTGGAAGACTATTTTAATAATCACTTTCCGGATTTCATTTTCCTATGTCCTCCGTCCCTCTAGCTTAGACTTTTTTCATGAAAGGATACCTCTGACACAGTATTCACTGCATTTATCCTGGGACTGATTTTTAGAAATATCTAAGGGGGAAAAATTCCTCTTATCCTTTTTAATTGGCTGTTTTTCTACATCATTTAACAATATTAATGAGCTGAATTTTGCACGTAGTCACTGTTTGTTATGTCAGTGTTTATATGTGATGAAATTTTACTGAACTTCCACAGCAGTAAATATATTTTTCAGTGTACAGTGATTATGGATTAATTTGAAGAGAAATGGTTTTTTAGAAGCCCTATTATCTAGCTGTGATTTTTCTCTGATGATGCTTAAGAGAACATTCATTTTTTTCCTTCCCAAATTATTCCTGTTTAAGCAAAGCAAATATGTAAAGAAAAATTCCACTTTATCATTAAAAATATATCATCTCTATCGACCGGAAATGAAGTTGGATTTGGATTGAAAATAAATTCTTAGAGAGTGGTGCTTATCTGTACGCACATGAACATATATGAATAAAAACTGTGTCTGGCAATGAATTTTTGTTTATCTATTTCTTTAATGTAGTGAAGCGTGAGTCATGACCACCGAGTGAAGTCAAAAGTGGGCAATGGAAAGAGAACCCAGGGAAGGTTTTTCCTTCAGTGTATTTTGACAACCACACCTTACAGGTGCACTGCCCAGTCTGATCAATACAGGAGCACTTTTTAGTCTCTGAGTCACAGGTCCTGTCATCAGTTCCAGGCAGGAAGCACTCGCAGGGACTGCAGTGAGGGTAATTCCAGTGACCTCGGTTGCACTCGGTACATCTGGCACCAGAGAACTTGGGGTGACAGCTGCATTGGCCCGTGTTTATATTACACTGGAAATCCAAGGATCCTACTGTGCTGCAGTTACAAGCCTATGGAGGAGATAAAAACAGCAACCATTAACACGACTTCATGGGAAATAGCTTAAAATTTTAATTTGAATGTTTCTATGCTTCCATTAAACACATATTCATCATGTGTCTATTACATGCTTTGTACCGTGCTAGTTTAGTCACTTGGGAAACAACAATGAACATAAAACTGCTTCCTGCATTTACTAAAATAGATGAGGGTCCATAAACTGTAATCCTATTGAATAAGAGAGAGAATGTGTGTTTTTTTTTCCTGTCTTTGTGGCAAGGAGGAGGTAGATAGGGTTTTCCTCAACCACTTTTTGTTTCGAAGACTGAACTTTAGACCAGAGTCATTTTATCTTATGATCTCATTTTTACAGAATTTAAGCTGTAAAGAGACTTTTCTCAGACTCTAACAGAGAGAGACAAGTGAGTAAATACATATACAGCAAAATGAAATAAGAATTATATAATAGGAGAAGTGCAGAAGTCTCCGAGAACATACCAAGAGCGCCAAACTAGATTTGGGGAAGGCAAGAGAACTCACAAAAGTGACATCTAGCTAGAATGTTGGTTTCTGGCATTTTGTTTTGCAGACAAGCCTGATTTGAGGTGCTTAGCTGGTAACTTATTTTTTTTCTTCCTAGGCCTGCATAGAGTTATTCCCTTTATTTACGTAATTCAAAATTTTGCTAGAATTTTTAAGAGTCTTTTTTACTAATATACTGGAATCTGATGAGTTCTTTCAGTTTGAGAACAACAGTATTTTTTCATTTAATTTTATTTTTGGTTTTTGCTTCTGTGCTCATTTTCCCATTTGCTTCTTCAGGATCACCTACAATTCTCAAACTACACGGCTTTGGTCTGTCTGTCCAGTCCGTGATATCCTCATGTTCTTGCAGCCGTTTTCCTACTTGCCTCTCAGACCTGTTGACCATTTTATAGTGCCCATTTTCCACAGTGAAAATTCCATTGTATGTATTTGCCACCAATGCATTTTTAATTACACTACTGCATTTTTAGCTGAATTTCAATAATTTATTTCACCTCACTCAGTTTCAATTTGTGCTCCTCTGTGTGTCTTTTCATCCTATATTCTTTAAGTCTTTCTGCTCTTGATTTACAGAGCTCATCTCTCATTACGATTTTTTTTTTGCTTATAAAACTTTTTATTTTATTTTATTTTTTTTTCAGCATAACAGTATTCCTTGTTTTTGCACCACACCCAGTGCTCTATGCAATCCGTGCCCTCTTCAATACCCACCACCTGGTTCCCCCAACCTCCCACCCCCCGCCGCTTCAAACCCTTCAGATTGTTTTTCAGAGTCCATAGTCTCTCATGGTTCACCTCCCATTCCAATTTCCCCCAACTCCCTTCTCATTACAATTTAATGAAAATGCCAAGCACATTTTAAAATGCCATTTAGGATCTTGGAATAAATAATTTTCAGAGATCAGCAGTAGCAATGATCAATCTACTGTCTCTGAGCTCTAAATTCCCTCCTTCCTTGTCCTGCTTTATGATACTCTCCTTGGTCCCTGTAGACATTTCTTTGTGATTAGGTAGCCAAAATGTTAAGCTTAGTCAACAGTGGGTCCCGGAGAGACCTAATAAGGCCATTGTGGTCTTCTGTTCTAGTTTCTGGTTCGTCATTACCATTGTCATTATTATTATTTTACTTTTTAGTATGAGAGCCAAGTAGTCCAAATAGAATCTCAGCTGGCCAGTCTCTCTCCACTGGCAGCTTTCTGAGTAGCTTTGGTCTGCACACGTGCTCTGACCATGACAAGCAGCTCCAGGAATTTCACATCCTACAGCAATGGTGGACAGCATCTATAGACCAACCCTTGCCCACAAACTCTGTTCACCCTCACTCAGCCTAAAAATAGTAGCTACTCTTTTATACCTGTTACTTCAGGTCTCCCTACATCCTTCCTTTATGCTTTTTGAGTAACTAAGCACCTTTAACCAGTTAACAATTCTTTATATTCTACTTTCCCTTTTTATTTATTTTTTTTAAATGTTTACTTATTTGACAGAAAGAGAGGTCACCAGTAGGCAGAGAGGAAGGCAGAGAGAGAGGGGAAAGCAGACTCCCCACTGAGCAGAGAGCCCATTGCGGGACTCAATCCCAGGACCCTGAGTTCATGACCTGAGCTGAAGGCAGAGGCTTAACCTACTGAGCCACCCAGGTGCCCCAGTCTTTCCCTTTTTAAGTAACTGTTACGGTTTCTGTCTTCCAAGGAAGTCCTGACTTGGTATCCACATGGGTACCATCTCTCTTTGTGTCTGAGTTTTCCACCATGCAGTGTTTGTTTGTCATGAATGACTGGATTCTTTTTGGTACTGTTATATTATCCTTCTCAGATCTATATCTGCATAGCTCTATAGCAGACTTACATGCATTACAACTTGCCAGATTCCCAGATCCAAGTCTGGCTGGATATCCCTTTGCCTTTCTCACACTTTCATTGCTCAGCTTAATCCCTATATCCACTATTACCGGGGATATTCCTGCTTCTGCTTTTGCCAACAGTAGTCTACTTATGAGACGACTCTTTCTAGGATGTGATGTACAATCACCAGTTTCCATCTATCCTCTCTTTCCTGTCCAAATGTTTGCTGAAATACCTTCCCAGATTCTGATATTAAAATAATGACTAGGCCTTATTATTTTTGGTGTCTTTATGATTAAGTATTTTTCTGTCTTCACTGCTATCCATTTAAAAAAAAAATGTTACTCTAAGTTATTTTAACCCCAAAAATCCAAAATGTGATTATTTATTAAATTATAAACATGGACATAGTTTCCTAAGCATAGAATAACCCACTGCTGTCACCACAAGTAACTCATCCTTATAGGAACATCAGATGTAGAATGAGATTTCAAAATAAGAATAATTAGGGGTGCCTGTGTGGCTCAGTCAGTTAAGCACTGACTTTTGATTTTGGTTCCGGTCATGATCTCGGAGGTTATGGGATGGAGCCCTGTGTCAGGCTTCATGATCAGTGTAGAGTCTGCTTGTCCCTCTCCCTACCCATGCTCTCTCACTCTCTCTCTCTAAAATAAATAAATAAATAAATAAAATCTTTAAAAAATAGGAATAATTAATTCTTTCACCTAAATGACTTTTCCTTGACTCACTTAAAGAAAATGGGCCACAATCAGAAACAGAAAAGTATGATATATTAGGGAAATTATAGTCATGCAATACATTTTAAAATGTCTCATGAGACATTCTTATCCTTTAACTAAAATATGAAGTATCTGCTACCCAATTTATTATATAACACCAAAGCACTAATTCTTAAAGACTAGATGATAGTCCAAGCAGACATTGGGGCCTTTCCAAATCAGGAAGTTTATTCAGGAAGTTATAGTGGAGAATAAAAGGGACCATTAACCATATGTTTAGATAGCACTATAGCCAACATCAAACTTAAATCATAATTAGATGTAATGTTTGTTTAGCAATAGAGGATTTATGCACTATTCCCCTGTTACTGAAAGATGGCAGGCTTTGTATTCTATTTCAGTGAAAGCTCAAATGATGTGTATGCTCACACTTCAACACAGAGAAATTACCCATGACACAAAGAAAAAGAAGCTATAAATCTCAAATCACTGTTCATGTAGATTATAATCACCCAAATTTTTCAGTAGTAGAATACATGCTCATAAATATTTGTGAGGATTCCATGAATTTTTTTGTAATTGTTAATAATGATGAAGTGTGTAGCTATTCAGAAATTCAGATTTTTAACAGTGGTTCAAGGTAATCAAAATTTTCAATCAACTTCAAACAACATAATGTTTATTCAGTAAAAATAATGGTATCAAATACAGAACTACTTTTTTAAAAGAAACTTGGTCTATATTCCATTTTGATTTATATCCTGATTAGACATCAGCTTTGAGGTGCCTGGGTGGCTCAGTGCGTTAAAGCCTCTGCCTTTGGCTCAGGTCATGATCTCAGGGTCCTGGGATCGAGCCCCACATTGGGTTCTCTGCTCAGCGAGGAGCCTGCTTCCCACTCCCCTCTCTCTGCCTACTTGTGATCTTTCTCTGTCAAAAAAATAAATAAAATCTTTAAAAAAAGGCATCAGCTTTAATTTCAGTAGATTATTAGAGTTTGGCCACATCACAGGATTTTGTGGATAGAATGGAACCCTCTTATGTTTCTTTAGGGTTTATTCATGAGTCCAAGGGATAGGGTAGATGCTTGGATTCAAAGTTGAACATGCAAAAGTCAGTCATAGAAACTGACAGCACTGTTCATACTCACAAAAAGCTTTGGAACTCTTGAGAAGTTTTTGTTTTGTTTCCAAAAACATACTTGAAACTTAACAGTGCCATTGGCACTTAAAAAAATGTGTCCTGTATAGTTTTTATTTAATCATATGACTAAATGAAATCATATCTCTGAACCTCCTTGAACAATCATCAATATTCTTATTTTCCTCTAGATTATGTATTCTGGACCAGTGCATTCAAATGTTTTACCATATATGTAAAGATGATTAGAGTCTGCATGTGTGCTAAGTCAGCAGAAAAAAAAAAAAAATGATTTCCAGCTGTATAGGGCACTACCATGGAGTCAAACAGGCCAAATTTGGTCATCATGTTCTAGTATTTCTCAGCCCAATGTGACTGATTAGAATGACTCTCACTAACATCAAAATGACCTTATTTAGTGCTCTTAATGGACAGTCAACCCTAATCTTATTTGACCTCTGTCTTGTTTTATTTTTTAATTTTTTAAATTTTATTTTTTCTGTGTTCCAAGATTCATTGTTTATGCATCACACCCAGTGCTCCATGCAATACGTGCCTGTCTTGCATTTAATATGAAAAAATATTCCTTCTTTTTAAACAGTCTTTTAGTTTTTAAGGCACTTACATGGTTTATCTTCTCTTTTTAAGCTGTCAAACTACAAAACCAAAAGCTAAAAAATGAAAACTAAGAAACAACTATTTTCAGACAGTGGATGCCAGGAAGCACAGGACTGTGATTTCTGAGAGAAGGAAAGCAAATGAAGCAGGGCAGGAAAAATTTTCTAGGCTGTAACCCAGAGTTTGGAGAAGCTGAGATAGAATTGATGGGGCCAATAGAATATGTGTCTAAAAATGAGAAAGTCATACACAGAGAGTATTCCAGAAATCTGCAGAAGGTCCTTTAAATCTTTGGCTGAGTACCGATCTGTGTATCATGGGGTAAAAGTCTATGTGGATGAGGGGGAAAAAAATTGGAAAGCCATAAGCTGAAAAAATTCCTAGAACTCACAGAAAGCTTGAAATAATTCCTATTCCCAGCAGCCAGAGTAGAAAGACATAGTAATGCACGGGATAGTGCTCTCGATGCACTTAGCCCCTTAGTAGTGGAACTAAATGACCCTTGGATTAAAGCCTGCTTTAGACCCTCTCTAAAACAAAATGAAACTCAACTAAACCAAAAACTTAAAAGCAAAGCTTAAGAAGATCCAAGTATCAGTGAGTAATTAACCTGTTTGCCAAGGTAAAGTTTAATACTCTTTAAAGGAATAAAATGAAAACCAATATGCAACAATGAAAAATGTACACCTGGCATCTAAGTCAAAATTATCAGGTATGGAGAGAAGCAAAAAATATGATTGATAATCAGGAGAAAAATCAACCATTAGGAATAGTATTAAAATAAAAAAAATTGTGGAATTAGCAGACAATCATTGTAAAAGCTAATATTTATAAATATTATTAAATATTCTAGAGAATAAATGGAAATGTGAATATAATAAGGAGAGAAATGAAAGATATAAAAATATCCAACTAGAAATTTTACAGATTAAAAAATGTGAAATGAAAAAAAAAATAACCAACTATATTAAAAACAGATTAGACACCACAGGAAAAAATATTAGTAGACTTGGACACTTAACAATAGAAACTATCAAAAATGAAGAATACAGAAAAAGTAATAATGAAAAAAATAAACACAATCTCAGTTAGCTGTGGAAAAATATAAAGTGGACCAACATACACATAATGAGTTCCAGAAGGAGACATGGAGGAAAAGAACAGCAAAGTATTTGGAGATGTAATGGCTGGAAATTTTCCAAATTTAGTAAAAACTGTGATCCCACAGATCCAACAGGTGCAACTCACCACATGAGAAATAAATAAGAAAACCACAAAAAGACAGCATAATCAAATTGCTGAAAACCAAGATTTAGGATTTTAAACCTAGAAAAAATATCTTTGAAAACTGAAGGAAAAATACTGTTTTTGAACATACAAAATTGAAATAATCATTGTCAGTAGACCTGAAATACTAGAAGTAATAATAGCAATAATTAGGATGTAGCTAACGGAAGAAAAAAACATGATATGAAATAGTAATTTGTCTGTAACAAAGGAATGAAGAGCATGGGAATTGGTATGTGTAGAAAAACAGAAAAGCAGCATTTTTGCCTTTTAAAAAGATAACTGACTATTTAAACCAAAATCCTAAGATTATAGTGTAGGATATATAATATATAGGAGTAAAATGTATGACAAAGGACAAGAAAGGGAGTAACAAAGGATAAAAAAGGGAAATTAGAGGTCTACTCATAAAGTTTTAAGATGCTAAATATAAAGTGTATATTAGTATTTTAGGATACATTATGAAAAGTTAAGATGTACATCCCTAGACAAAGACAAAAAACATAAAATAAGTATAGTTAATAAGTCAAATGTGAAGATTAAAAAAAAGAATGCAAGAGCAGATAAGGCAAAACAAGCAGTGAAATGTAGACTTAACCCAATGATATTGATATTTACATTAAATGGAAAGGTGTTAAATAATCCAATTAAGATCGGAGCAACAACAAAGATTTAAATATATTCTATATAAAAGAAACATTAAAATATTAGAAAAGAGATGGAATTAATGATAGTTTGGAAAAATGTAAACCAGACAAATACCAATCAAAAGAAAGATGGGTGTTAAGGAGGACACATGTTGTGATGAGCACTGAGTGTTATACACAACTAATGAATCGTTGAACACTACATCAAAAAATAATGATGTATTAGATGTTGGCTAACTGAAAATCATAAAAAAAGTTTCTAAAAAAAAAAAACCAAAACAAAGATGGAACCATGGCTATATGATTATCAGAAAAAAATTTTCTTCAGAAGAAACATTACTTGGGATAAAGAGGGACATTTTATATTCATAAAGGCAACAAGTTTTCAAACAGATACAATAATACTAAATGAGTATCCACCTAGTAATATTATCACTCCAACAAAATACATGAATCAAAACCTGAGTGGACTCAAGAAAAAAAGAGACAAATCATAAGCATTAAAACTCTCAGTTATTGATAGAATATGTACACATAAAAATTATTAAGGATAATTGACTTTTATAGATTTCATCCAATGATACCAGTATACACATTGTTTGCTAGTACATTAACCAAAGTGAACACTATTGTAAGACATAAAACAAATCTCTAGAAATTCAAAAGAACTGAAATAATACAAAATATGTTATATTATAATACAGATATAACAGAAAGATATAGCATACTTCTAATCAATGAATCACAAATAAATAATAAAATAAGTAAGAAGATTTTAACAATGAAAATTTAAACGACATATCAAAATGTGTGGGATGCAACTAAATTAGTGCCTGGGAGGACATTTATAACATGAAATGCTTGTATTAGTAAAGAGAGAAGGGGGGGGGAATCGGAAAGGGAGATGAACCATGAAAGACTGTGGACTCTGAGAAACAAACAGAGTTTTAGAGGGGAGGGATGGGGAATGGGTGAGGCTGGTGATGGGTATTAAGGAGGGCACATATTGCCTGGAGCACTGTGTGTTATATGTAAACAATGAATCTTGGAACACTACATCAAAAACTGATGATGCACTGTATGGTGACTAACATAAACCAATAAAAAAAGGAAGAGAGATCTCAAATCAACAATCTAAGCTTTCATCTCAAGAAACCTGGAACACAAGAGAAAATTAAACTCAAAGTAAACAAAAGAAAGAATTTTTATTTTGTGTAGTTAACAAATTTATTGATTAAGGTTGCTCATATTATTTTCATATTATTCTTTTAATGTATGCAGGATCCTTGTGATGTCCCTTCTTTTATTCCTGATTTTGATTATTTCTTTCCTCCCTTTTAACTTTCTTGATCAATCTTCTTAGAGTATTACCAATTTAATGAATAATTTCAAAGAACCATTTTTTGGCCTCATTGTCTTTTTTCTCAAGTATTTTTGTTTTCATTGTTTTTCACTAATTATGCAAACTCCTTCATAAACTATGAGAAGTTTTCCCAATCTATTTCATGAGGCCAGCTGTACCCCAATAACAAAATTCTACATTAAACTACCAAAAAAGCCCCAAACTATGAAACAATATTCCTTATGAACAGAGACCCAGAGATCATTTACAAAATGCTAGCAAACATAATCTAAAAAAATTTAAAGTAGATAATCCCTCATGATCAAGCAGGATTTATCTGAGGATTGTAAAGTTGGGTCAACATTTGAAAAGCAATTAATGTGATTTACCATATTAACAGCTGAAAAAGAAAAAGATCATATGATCATCTCAATAGATGTAGAAAATTCACTTTGTTAAAATTGGACATATATTCTTTTTTTTTTTTTTAAGATTTATTTATTTATTTATTTGACAGAAAGAGATCACAAGTAGGCAGAGAGGCAGGCAAAGAGAGAGAGAGAGGGAAGCAGGCTCCCTGCTGAGCAGAGAGCGAGATGCGGGACTCGATCCCAGGACCCTGAGATCATGACCTGAGCCGAAGGCAGAGGCTTTAACCCACTGAGCCACCCAGGTGCCCTGGACATATATTCTTGATAAAATTAATTAATAGCTAGGAATAGGAGGAATATACTCAAACTGATAAAGAGCTTCTGTAAATAAAATACAGCTAACAACATACCAACATTCTGAATTGTAAAAGACTGAATGTCTTCTACTTCATGTAAGGAATAAGGCAAGGTTATTTGCTTCCACCTGTGCAAGTCAACATTTTACTGCAATAGGTCAAGAAAGTGAAACAACATTTATACAGGTTGGAAGGGAAGAAGTAAAACTCAATTTGCAGATAGTATGATTGTCTACATAGAAAGTCCTAATGAATCTACCAAAAATAACTAGAATAAGTGTAGCAATGTTGCAGTATAAAAAGTTAAACATAAAAATAATTGCATTTTTAATGAAACAAATAACGTTTTCTAAAAAAATATGAAGCACAATGATAAATTTAACAGAACATGTACAAAACTTACACACCAAAACCTATAAAACATTGCTAAGAAAAAAAATTATAGGCAACTAAATTAAAAATTACATCATATTCATACATTGTAAGATGCAATATTCTTTAATGTTCATTTTTCCCAATTCGACCTGTAGATTCAGTGTAATCCCAATCAAATCCTAGAAGGCTTTTAATAAAGAAACTGATAAGCTACTTTAAAATTTATATGGAAATGCAACAGATCCAAGGTACTCAAAAGATATTGGAAATGAAAAACAATTGGAGAGTTTATGCCACTTCATTTCACACTGTGCTAGAAAGCTGCAGTGATCTAGACAGTACTGTGTTAGTCCAAGGACAGACATAGGTCAACAAAACAGAATAGAGTTCAGAAATGTCTGAAGGACATACACAGTCATTTTATTTTGATTGAAGTAATTCAATGGGGAAGAATAGTCTTTAAAAAATGATATTAGAAAAATTGGATATCCATTAAAAAATGAACTATAACCATTACCTCAAACCATACAGAAAAATTAACACTTAAAATGAAATGTGGACCTAAATGTAAAAGCCAAAACTCTAAAACTTGAAGAAAAGTATCTTTAGATCTTGACTTAAGCAAATATGTATTTCTTAGAAAATAAAAAGCATGCCATGAAAGGAAAAGACAATAAAAACTAGTCTTCATAAAAATTAGATGAAGATACTATAGAGGGAATAAAATGCAAGCTATATAGTGGGAGAAAACAGTTACAGACCATATATATGTTAAAAGACTTGTATCTAGGATACATAAAAGACACTTACAACATATTACTGAGAAAACTAATAACCCAATATAGAAAAGATTTGTATAGATACTTCCCCCAAGAAGATATATAAATGGAAAATAAATAAAATTATTCCCAATATCATTGGACATTAAAGCAATGCAAAGATGTAAATAAACACCCCCAATGAAGTGTTGGGAGGGATGTGGAGTATTCTTGTGATGAGAAATGAAATCGTACATCTACACCTATACTTTTGACTTAAACACCTGTGTTCATAGCAAACTTACTTGTAATAACCTCACACTGGAAATGACCCAAATGCCCCTTAAATGGTAAATACATAAGCCATAGCATCTCAGCTAATGTAATTAAAATTAAAAATACCAATTAAAAATAATAAGCTACTGATAATATGCAACCGTGTGGATAAATCACAAAGGCATCATACGAAGTAAAGGAAGCCAGACCAAAAATAATACTCCCCCCGAGCAAACAAGACAAAACCCGAACAACAACATGGAATATGGCTCAATTTCTATTTATTTGTAGAAGTAACAGAACTACAGCAATAGAAGGAGAAGCAGTAGTTTCCTGGTGCTGATTGAGGGGTAAGGGGAAGTGGACTATAAGGGGACACAAGGCATGGTTCTACAACTGTAATCACTGATCAAAACTTACCACTTTAAATAAGTGAATTGTATTTAATTAGTATTTCATAAAACACTGACAAAAATCCTGAACTCATCAACTTTCCTACCTAAACTTGAGTCTCCTATAATCCTTCTAGCGGTAAATAATATCGTCTAATTTCCTGAAAAGCAAATCCCAGGACCAAATCCTTAAAAACGTCTCTTTCTTAGCTTGCAGATCTATGAGTTTATCAAGTCAGCCCAGCAATAACATAGCCCACTCCAACTTCATGGAGACTCACTGACTGGGTCCACACTTCGATCATCTCTCACTGCTATAACTGCAGCAGCCCTTATGTATGTAACATAACATTATGGAATCTGGTCATGCCACGTTCTATGGTATGCCCATGGGCAAAATGAGGAGTCTTTCAAGCTCAAGGCTGTTAATAGGACTCCACAGAATCCTCTCAACTGCTTCTTAAAAACTGAAACCTACTTAACACGTATTGCATGGAGCGCCGAGTGTGGTGCGTAAACAATGAATTTTGGAACACTGAAAAAAATAAAATTAAAAAAAATTAAAACCTAGTCCTGACTGGGGGGGCAATTACTATAGATTTTTGGCAAATTCCACTAATTAGTTCCTAATTTCCTTGTACTTTGCAGATAGTTCACTGGCTTAGGTATGAAGTTGTTGCTATTTCTGGTTTTATTATAATTTTTCCTCTTTTTTGGTAAGAATCATGAATGAAGATTCATAAATGTGTACTTACTTCATCATATCTCCCACAGGTAAAATGTAAGATAGTGATTGCAATCACTCTTTGCTGATAGTTCTATATTGTTTTAAAATATAATATTGGCTTTGAAATGCCTGCCTATAAAGCTTTAACAAAATAAATTTCTTAAAACATGATTGGATAAAATAAAGCAATCAATTAACTCACCTTACAACCAGTGGTGATGCTGTGGCCCCAGGTATTAGGTGCACATCTAGAACATTTCTCTCCAATGGTATTGGGAGGGCAAATACACTGACCAGTCTTTGGGTCACAGTTATTTCCCAGATGGGAACAGGCACAAGCTTCACAGATGGAAAGAATAGTAAAATAGTAAAAATCTGATAGAAAGTACTGAGTTTATATGGGAATTTGTGTTGTTTTATTTTCCGTATCATGGGTAAGGATCTTCATTTATCTTGTATATCACAGTATTTTCCACAGAACAGTTGATCAATAAAATTATATGGTATTGTTTTTAATAATTTCAAAAAGTAACATATTCTTGGTTTTTCAACTAAGTTTAAAGAAAGAAAGAAATGGAATATCAGATCCTATGCTAACTGTATCTAGATACTATAAAGTTTAAATTTTTGTTTCTATAGTTATTCTAAGTTCAAAACTAATTTTTCTATGCTGTATAGATTAATATTTCCTTCCTGCTGATGACTCCATTTTGCAATAAAAACCAGTAAGCGCAACAGCCTCTGAAACTCAGTGTATCAGGTATATAGTTATAATTGCCATACATCAGGATATTGTAAAAATTTAAAACAGATGAGTTATGTAAGTGTGTGTGTGTGCTTGTGTGTGTATATGAAGATATTTTTGAGTTTTATTTACCACCAGCTCATTCTTTTCAATAGATTTTTCATTTTCTTAGCTATGTTATATGAAGAGTACAAATTTTCAAAGAATGCAAAACTAAGATTTGAAAAAACATTGTTTCAGAGGCGCTTCAAAGTCACCTAAGATGAGCATCGTGTGCTACTTATTAGCTACAGTTGACTCAGTAAGTATGTTTTAGTGCAGTGTTTCAAACTGAAGTGAAAGGGAGAAATACCATAGATACTCGGTTTAAGACAGAAGAAACGAATATTTTAAGAAACCTTTGCATTGATTATATGATGATTAAATCTTTAAATGAAATACATTTAGAATATTTGAGTAAGTTCAATTTTTAAGGGATCACAGTTATCATTGTTCACAGCATTCTATACCAGCTGTGAAAATTGTTTAGTATAATACTGGACATAAACACCAAATAAAGGTTAGCTGTTGTTTTTGTTATTATTATTGTTGCTGATAATTTCATGCCAAAGGACTTAGTTTGTATATACCATTTATCAAGAAGAAAAGTTCACATTATGTTCTAATTAGATGTGCTAAAAAAAGTCTTGGGACGGTTCTATTCATTACCAGCAAATAGAAATTCTCTAAGCAGTTCCTCAGTGGAATCATAAAACTGAGTAGGGAAAAGATTTGAATGATTAGCTAGTTTTTCCCTGCCCAAACAGAATGTTTGCCACAATTCAGAATACTATTAAATACTGATAATAATCATAATAGTGATAAACACTTACATGATGCCTACATGCCAGGCAGTACTCTAAATATTTTAAAGCCATTAACTCAACTAATTCTAAAAAAACCCATGAGCTAGGTATCATTGTTTTCTTGATTAAATAGATGAATTTTGTAGAGAGACAGCAGGACCCAGTCACTCAGTTGAGGTCACATAACTAGTTACCCAGGGAGCCACTAAACCGATCCAAGCTATTTGGTGGAAGTCATATCCTCAAACAGAATGCTATCCTGTCTGTTTGGGGCTGTTTTCTATCTTATTTCTCTGGACTTGAATGCTACTAAGTTTGCATTTTTAATGTTATCCCCATTTCATGATTTCAGATAATGTTCTCTGTCTTACAATTTCTGGTAGTGAATGTATTTGAATGCACAGTATCATTACATTAAATCACATTAACTGAACACATTAGTAAGAGTTGGATTTAAAGAACAGTAAATTTTAGCGGCGCCTGGTTGGCTCAGTTGGTTGGGCGTCCAAATCTTGGATTCAGCTAGGGTTGCGATCTCAGAGCCCTGGGATTGAGCCCTGCCTCAGGCTCTGCGCTCAGCTCAGAGACTGCTTGAGATTCTCCCCTCCCCCCATTTTCTTTCCCCTCTGCTCCTCCTCCTGCTCAGGCTCGCTCTCTCTCTCTCTCTCTCTCTCAAATAAATAAATAAATAAATAAATAAAATCTTTAAAAAAGAACAATATATTTTAAAATACAGCATTTTAATTTTTAGTATATATAGATATTGACTAGAGATCATATATAGATTCTTAGAAGATCTACAGTTATAACTTTCAGAATAACATAATGGCTTATCTTTATGATACAAAGTATATATTGAAAGTGGTTGAGAATATCCAAAAGGTATGGTTTTAAAAACAATTCAAAAGGGGTGCCTGGGTGGCTCAGTGGGCTAAGCCTCTGCCTTCAGCTTAGGTCATGGTCTCAAGGTCCTGGGATGGAGCCCCACATCAGGCTCTCTGCTCAGTGGGGAGCCTGCTTCCCCCTCTCTCTTTGCCTGTCTCTCTGCCTGCTTGCGATCTATCACTCTTTCTCTCTCTCTGTCAAATAAATAAATAAAATCTAAAAAAATAAAAATAAAAATATAAAACAATGTGAGATATTACTCCTGCCACTTCTTACATAAATTTGCTACAATGGTCAATAATGTTTTAAAATCTTACCATGAACTTATCATGGTACTGAGAGGAGTACCATCAGTGTTGAATCAGTGAGTTTAGTAAGCAAAGGTGATACTCATCTAGTGAATGTTGGAATAAGGGTCAATTCCAAATTAGTGGCATATAAATCAAGGCTAATGTTCAATCTTCACTTTCATCCATAGTATGCTATTTCCTATTTTCTTAATTCATGATTTGTGGGAAGAACATGAGAACACTTCTTGTGGGAAATCATGGTTAGAAATCTTCCTGCATTTCCCCAAGAACTAGCAAATACCTAGCACTAATCTGTTTCTTTCTTGGACCATCATAGATTTCAAGGCACATGAAAGTAGATGAAAATGTATTTTTTGTACCTGAAAATGGTATTCTCTTCTCTGATCCTTGTACCAGTTTTGCAATAGGGAAAGGGAACATTGAACTGCATTAACTTGAGAGTGAAGTTTAAACTAAGAGAACACTGGCAAAAGAAAAACTGAACATTTGACTTTCAGGCTAGAGCAGCCGTTGAGTGAGTGACTGGCGGTCACAGACAGGGAGGCATACAGCAAACTTGAAACCTGCTGATGGATTTTTTGAGTACTTGCAAGCTGTTATTTATAGGGCAATGTTTCACACTGCAGTATACTTTTAGTTTATTTAAAATAAATATACATTACTTATTAGTTTAAATATTTTGGATCATGTATTTGTTGTCAAGGTGCCTCTGCTTTCAACTCTGGGAATGCAGAAGAACGAATTGCTACAGTTGCCAAAATGCCAAAACCAGAGAATGAATGCAGAGGGCTTAGTTTTATTTACAGACCTGTGCAGCCTCCTTCTTGGAAGTTGAAATAGCCACGGGCACAGCGGTCACATTTCTTTCCTGTCACTCCAGGTTGGCACCAACACTGACCGCTTTCTTCACAGTCAAATGATTTCGACCCAAAAGAATTGCAATTGCAGGGAACACACCCCCTCCCTGATTGTAGGCCAAAGGTTTCAGGCTGGCATAGAAAAGGAAAGAGAAAAATTAAACTTAAATTAATTAACTCATTATCAAACAACATGCACAGCACAGAAAGGTAAGGTAGGAAAGAGGAACCTATGGGTTGTTGAGGTTCTTCACTGATGTTAGGACAATGAGG
This sequence comes from Enhydra lutris kenyoni, assembly GCF_002288905.1. Taxonomy (NCBI): domain Eukaryota; kingdom Metazoa; phylum Chordata; class Mammalia; order Carnivora; family Mustelidae; genus Enhydra; species Enhydra lutris. The sequence goes on along the minus strand of NW_019154101.1, from coordinate 23,965,844 downwards.
TTGTAATTTGACTAATGGATCCTTTTCTACAAAATCCAAAAAGAAGAGTATGATTATTTTAAAATTTTATCAGAGTTTACAGCAGAATTAGGGTACTATCCTTTCTGTCTGCTATGTTTTCACCAGTCTTTCCCATACTTTCCAAGATTTTAACAGCAATGTGGGGAACTAATCTAGGGGGTGTTACTTATATTTTAATTGAAACATTTACTTGTTTCATTCCTAATAATCTGAATTGATTAATTTGAGACCTTATAAACTCCTTCTGCTTGTTAAAAATGTTTTCCATATTATTGACCAGAAGCCTACAATTAAAATTAATGTTTTTCCTCTAATATTTGATCTAATTTTTGTCATCTCTCCATAAATACTTCTAATTATCATTCTAGGGCTTACATTATAGATATAACTTAGAGATTTATGCCTATACTGACAAAATAATTGGTTTACGAACATCTAGTTTCTGGGGTTTCATTTTAACAACTAAAATTGATTTGAGAGGGCACACATCAAAGCACCAGATTAGGTAGATGAAAGAAAACTTTTATTCTCTGTTGAGTTATTCTTAAGCATATCTCTTATCTATGCATAACAAATAACTTTCTATGATCAGTTTTCATTACCAGCTTTGGCTTGAAGCACATGTTATCTGACCTACAGTGATGATGTTAGAAAGTGTGGATGGATTAAAAATTACCTCTACTAGAAAAATGAAAAGTGCATAGCCTACTTAAAGTACAACAGGGTTGTATTTTAAAATATGAAGTGTGTCACATTATTATGATATTTTAATCTGGGAAATTAGTCTTGGTAATTACTTCTTTGTAAAAAATAATTCCTATTTGGGATTATTAGACTTAACAGTTACTTCCTGGTAAGAATAAATCTTGCTATTTAATGGGAGCCACCCAAAGAGAAACAAATAAGGCTCATTATATATTCTTGCCATTATTGTTAACAGTATGAAAAACAGTTCTAGAAAACAAAATCACACTGAAAATTACTCTCTTAAAATGAGTATAGCTAAGAAAAGTTTTGGTTTTTAAGTATAAAATGGGTTGATGGAGTTTAATAATCATTTAATCTTTGTATTTACTGCTGGCTTTATTTTTATTTCCAGTTCAAATTCAGATGTCATCATATGATTAAAGAAGAAACTGTGTTTGTGGAATCGCTATATTGTACACCTGAAACTAATGTAACACTGTATGCTAACTCTACTGATACTGAAACAAAATTTAAGAAATAAATAAAGAAGAAAGTATCAGTTCTAACAAATGGCTTAACATACAATTTTGAAATTAAATTTCATTATATAAGAAAAGATTAAGATATATATGATTTTTATTTATAAAAAGCAATTAGCTGTAGAAGTCTAGATACCTGACCTAGAGAAATAATCAGAAATTGAGAAAATGGGTTAAAGTATGAGCATACCCATTACAGTATTATTTATGAGAGTAACTTCTCAGTGTTAGAAAGTTGAATGAATTAAATTTATAGCATTCATGCTATAAAATAATATGCCAACATTAAAATCTGTTTTGAAACAGTTTTAATGATAGGAATATGCTTAGGACATAGCATTATGCAAAATTTCAAAAAGCAGAATACAAAATTATATACACACTATTATTCCAATTATATACCTCTAACAACACACATACCATTCAGACACACACAACTAGAAACATATGTACATAGAATAAAAGACTAGAACATACTACATTAAAATTGTTTTTAAAAATTCAAATCATAAATATATTTGCATTTCTTATGCAAAGTATTTGCATATATTTCCTAAATTTTCTTAACTTAGATATCTGAATTGTAGAGAAAATATGTTAAGTTCATCTTTATTTCTTAAATTTTTTTTCACTTGGCATATCTATGTATCTTTAATGGATATATCTATACAGTATTAAATAAACTTCCAAATCATAGTTATTAAGAAAATTTCAAAGTTCATTATGTAAAAAATATGTAAGAAAAAATATCTCTACCATACTTTTCAAATATTTAAATAATGTAACTTTAAAGAGCTAAGTTACACCATAGAAACAAATTTCATCAACAAAATTTTAATGAATTTAAAATTTCATCAACAAAATTTTAATGAATTTAATGTACAAAAATTTAATTCAGAGACTAGGGAAAATTTTTGTAGTAAACAAATTCAAAAAGTAGACATTCCTAATCAGTAATCGAGATTAATGAGGTAGAATGAACATGAGAAACAGTCCCTATCCAGTGTCAATGAGAAGTTTGATGATCTCCCAGAAATTATTTTCACTTGGGGTAATAATGACAATGAGCAAGTATTGTGCTTGCTGGGTGCCAAGCATTGTTCTGAAACCCTTTGCAAACATGAATTCATTTAATCCTCCAGACAATCCTGGGAGGTAGTTATTTCCATCACCTTTCAACAGAGTGAGGAAACTGAGGCCCAGAAAGGTCAAGTAATTTAATCAGCAGTGGGAATGTGGTGGGCTGACATCCTCCAGTTTTTCTCTTATGGATCCACTGGAGAGCTCACTCCAGGTCATGCTTCTCCAAGTCAAAGACTGATGACAATAAATTACTAGAGCCTTCCTGCCCAATCCAGGATGCCTCTCTAATGGCTAAAGGGTGCTCGGGCACTCCCCTTTGGCCTGGCAAGCATTTGGCATTTTGGAAGAATTTAAAGAATGAGGCTCTTCCAACCCAACCTTCCTTCCTTTTCTCCTTTCACTTCCACCTGGCCTGCACCACAGGAGAAGTCTCCCTGCTCGTCATGCTCTCTCCTCCTTCATCTTTTATAGGCATTTCCTCCCCAAATCTCTTCACATGTTGAAGGATCCAACTGACACAAACCCTACACAATGGGTCCCACTACAGATGAAGCAGGTGAATTACAGAAAGAGTGAAGAAACAGTCTTACAGCTAGGATGTGGTAAGACTGGGATTGGACCTGAGGCAGTCTGCTATCAGAACTAGTGTTCTTAAAATATCAACAAAGAACCTAGAAATAATGCTTTTTTCTTTTCTTTTCTTTTCTTTTCTACTCCTTTGCTTTTTACTTTACTCTCACCTTCTTCTATCCATTACCTGCTGCTCCCCCCGCCCCCACAGGCTATGATTCTTCTCTGGCAAGTCTTGTGTCCTATAACTCTGCAGCAGGGTCCTGGACCTAGTTTTCCTCCTTCCTCCTTCTTTCCCTCCCCTTCCTCCCTTTCTCTCTTCCTTTCAGTATTTGCTTTCTTTTGCCTTTTAAGATGGGGGCGGTGGGGTGCTAAACTTCTGTAGTAGAAAACATGCTTCCTTACTTTATGTATGTGGTATATTTGCAGGATGTGAAAATGTGTGACTTGTGGTAACTATGGGCAAAATTATGATGTGGAAAAGCCCCAAAGCCATCAATTATGATGAAATGTTAGCAGAATGTCAGACCAATGGGCTACATTTTCTTGGGAAAATCACTTTCTCTGCTAGATATCCCTTCATTTGTTCATTCATAGAAGTCAATTTGCTTCAAATGATGCCTGCAATTCCTCCCACTTCTAAGATCATAGGCTTCTACAAATAAGCTTTCGTTTCTCCAGATCCATGGTTAGTTGAGACTTTTATGAAACTTGAATATACTTATAAAAATACACTGATAGGGGTGCCTGGGTGGCTCAGTGGGTTAAATCCTCTGCCTTCCGCTCAGGTCATGATCCCAGGGTCCTGGGATCGAGCCCTACATTGGGCTTGGCAGGGAGCCTGCTTCCCTCTCTCTCTCTCTGCCTGCCTCTCTGCCTACTTGTGATCTCTCTGTCAAATAAATAAATATTATGTCAATAAATAAATAAAATATTTTAAAAAATGCACCGATATAGCTCCTTCCAAAGGCAAGGCTGGAAGCAGGAATTGCCTAGTGTTTACATTTACAGCTGGCACACTGAGCAGCCATGATTGGGGAGCAAGGCCATCAGGGAAGGTCTGCTGCAGCACACGGAACACGACATGCGGAGGCATGAGCCATGCACTGCCTCGGCGATTACCGGAGCGGGGGCCCGATAGGCTCCCCGAGGGCACCCGCTGGAGCTGCTGACAGCCCACCTCTGAGGAGGCCCCAGCACCCGCTGCGCTCTCTGTGACCGCTCCTCCTGCTGCTGTGCCTGCATGCTGAGGTGGCACTGTCGCCCTACGAAGCCAGATTTACACGCACATCTTCCTGTCCCATCACACCACGGCGTCACAGAGCCAACGGGATTGCAGTCACACAGCACACAGAATTGCTTCTCTGGCTCCCACCACATACCGGGCTTTAAAAGCCAACAGAAAATAGAAAGAAACAAAGGAACAAAAGAGCATTTGATATTATTCAATATCGACGCAGATGATATTCTCAAAATGACTACAGAGAGGCCGCTTTGCCATCTGAGAAATGCTTGTTCTGTTGAACAGTCTTTATCACCAAAATACATATTTATAAGAAAGAGGTAGTGTGGCTCCGTCGCCCTCATGGAGGGGTTGAAGGTGCTTGCCATCCGGAAGGCAGGGTGATATGCTTAAGAACAGAGAGCAACATATTTGGACTCTTTTATTTCCTTTTAGAAAAAACAATGTCTCTAAAAATATGTGGATTAGCTTCTCTACTGGAAACTTTAGTTAAGTAGAATTTGCTAAACACAAAGGGTGTGATGCATTTCATTCTGCCAGCGTAAGAGCAAAGAGTGTTTTACTCACCATAGACTGGGATTAAAATGATGTGCTATTTGTTTCAAAAACATCTGAATTGCACAAATATTCCACAAATTCACTGCCAAGGAAAGATATATTGAAGGTCAAAAGCTAAAGTTCAGCAATTTTTTTTTTTTCTATTTTGGAAAAAACATTTAAATGATCATAGTGCTGGTACATATAGAATTGGATGATCCTGAACTCCTCTTTCCATATATTTACTATGCACATCGTTGAAGGCTCATGAACATTTTCCAGGAGGAAGTGATTCTTCATAAGCTCCTGCTCCTTACCTTACACTCATCACACCGCCGTCCCTGCACGTTAGGCTTGCACTCACACTGTCCTGTCCTGGCATCACAACGCTCAGAGAAGGAGCTGTTGACATTACAGCGGCAAGCTGCAAAAAACAAGAGTGATCTGTGGTTGGGAAAACACTTCCTGGAGTATTAATAAGCCTACTAAATAATAATAACCCCCAGACGGTAATGCTGGAATAGAGTTTCAGTGATGATACATGTAAAGCTATATCATAGTGCCTGGCATATAATATGTTGTTAAAACATTACTGTAATCATTATTATCCTAATTTTGAGAGTGAATTATAAATGTTATATAATCTATATTATTTTATATATATTGTGTGTGTATATACACACACATATATGGACAAAAACACACACCTTTAAGATTAGAAAATTATGTAAGACAGAGGAACTAAGCAGACCTTTTTTCCAAAGAGGACATCAACATGGCCAGCAGACACAGGAAAAGAGGTCCAACATCACTAACCGCCAAAGAAATGCAAATCAACACCACAATGAGATATCACCTGATACCTATTAGAATGTCTGTTATCAAGAAGACAAGAAACAGAGGCTGGCAAGAATGTGGTGAAAAGGGTACTCTTACACACTGTTGGTGGGAATGTAAACTGGCCCAACCACTTCGGAAAACAAAGTTTTAAAAAGCTTTAAAAAATTAAAGCTAGGGGGCGCCTGGGTGGCTCAGTGGGTTAAAGCCTCTGCCTTCGGCTCGGGTCATGATCTCAGGGTCCTGGGATCGAGCCCCACGTTGGGCTCTCTGCTCAGCGGGGAGCCTGCTTCCTCCTCTCTCTCTCTGCCTGCCTCTCTGCCTACTTGTGATCTCTGTCAAATAAATAAAATCTTAAAAAAAAAAAAAATTAAAGCTAGAACTACCAAACAATCCAGCAATCCTACTACAGGATGTACACTTAAAGGAAAGGAAAACAGAATTTCAAAGAGATATATACACTCTCATGTTTACTGCAGCATTATTTACAATAGTCAAGATCTGGAAATAATGTCCATCAAGGATGAAAGGATTAAAAAAAAGAAAAAGGTAACGTGTATATAAATGGAGCATTATTCAGTCTCGACAAAGAAGAATATCCTGCCATTTTCAACAACATGGATGGACCTTGACCACATTCTGCTAAGTGAAACAAGTCAGACAAAGAAAGCCAGCTACTGCATGATACCACCTATACGTGAAATCTGAAAAATAATCAAACCCATAAAGAACAGGTAGTAAAATGGTGGTTTACCAGGGGATGGATGGTGGGGCATAAAACTGCTGTTGTTTAAGGGTTCACACTGCAAGTAGTAAATAATAAGTAGTAAATAAGCTATAGTGCTCTAATACACAGTATAAGCAATATAGACAATATTGTATATATTGTATATATTGTGTAATAGAATAAATATTGCTGCAGTGGCAATCATATTGTAATATATAGGTATATCAAAGTTACATGTGTATACCTTAGATTTACACAATGTTATATGTCAAATATATCCAGTTAAAAAGTGTATAAGATGAAAACACTGTGTTAAGTCTATTAGGAAAATACCATTATAATTTTTAAAAGTCACTTTGTTTTGCAACTTATATACTATTTTCAATACATTTGGTTTAAGCACCCTTTTGTCATTTCTGTGTTATGAAGTTGTTTGATGCTATTCTGAGATATATAATAAATCAGTCTAAAAATTAAATGGCGTTTTCACAAACAGAACATAATTAATGGCTCACTCTGTACTCTATTAGAATATTCATAGATGGTTTTGGTAAATTTTGTACAATGCCTTGTGTCTCTGGATACTTTGATTTTGAGCACAACTTATAAATACATTATAAGTAGCTACTCCATTGGCCTATGCTATTTTCCTGTTCATCTGACTCAAGGTTCTGCTTAGTTTTACTGCTTTCCTAAAAATGGCTGGATTTTTCTCTCAGCAATTTGGCCTTCAGTGTCTGCTTACTTGATACAAGTTTGGTGGCCATTGAGGGACTGGCCTTAGCAGCAGCTGTGATTTTCCCTAGGGAATAATAGCTAAAGCATACTCGATAGCAGGGGTGTGAGAAAAAGCTAACACAATATTTTCTGTAAATACCTATTTTTCTTGATAGTAGAACTGTTGTATATACTTTTAATTTCTTTTTTAAATTAATTTTTATTTTTTTAAATGAGAGTAGTTGACATGCAGTGTTACATTAGTTTCAGGTAAACACTGTAGTAGTTCAACAAATTTATACATTATATTATGTTCACTGCAAGTGTAGCTGCCATCTTTCCCCATACTTCCTTATTAAAATATAATTTTAATTTCTTTATGTGAATCTCACATATACTATAGTTCAATTTTTAAGATTCCACATAATCTAGAAGTTATTTTTTTCTTAGAATGAAGAATATAGGATTAAATTTACCATAAATTAACATCATCTTAAAAATAACAAAAGCAGTTACAGGATACAAAATCAATGTACAGAAATCTGTTGCATTTCTGTATACCAGTAATGAAATGGCAGAAAGAGAAATCAAGGAATCAATCCTATTGACAATTGTACCCCAAATCAGAAGATACCTAGGAATAAACCTAACCAAAGAGGTAAAAGATCTGTACTCTGAACACTATCAAGATGACACAAAGAATGGAAAAACATTCCATGCTCATGGAATGAGAGAACAAATATTGCTAAATATAGCAATAAATATAGCAAAAAATGAATTGCTAAATATATTAAAAAATAGATACACTGCTTAAAAAATCTATACATTTAATACAGTCCCAATCAAAATGCCACCAGCATCACTCACAGAGCTAGAACAAACAATCCTTCCATTTCTATGGAACACAAAAGACCCCAAAGAGCCAAAGCCATCTTAAAAAAAAGCAAAGCAAAGCTGGAAGCATCACAATTCTGGACTCCAAGTTGTATTATAAAGCTGTAATAATCATCAAGATGGTATGGTACTGGCACAAAAATAGACACATTAATCTGTGGAACAGAATAGGAAACCCAGAAATGGACCCACAACTATATGGTCTACTCATCTTCAACAAAACAGGAAAAAATATCCAAGGGAAAAAAGCCAGTCTCTTCAACAAATGGTGTTGGGGAAACTAGTCAGAAACATGCAGAAGAATGAAATGGGGCCGCTTTCTCACACCATACAAAAAAATAAATTCAAAATGGATGAAAGACCTAAACTGAGACATGAAACCATCAAAATCTTAGAGGACAACAGGGACAGGAATCTCTTTGATGTTGGCCATAGCAACTTCTCACTAGATACATCTCCAGAGGCAAGGGAAACAAAAGAACTATAGGGACCTCATCAAGATATAAATAGCTTCTGCACAGTGAAGGAAACAATTGACTAAACTGAAAGGCAACCTATGAAATAGGAGAAGATATTTGCAAATGATATATCTGATAAAGGGTTAGATCCAAAGTCTATGAAGAACTTTTCAAAATCAATACCCCCCAAAATAAATAACCCAGTTAAGAAATGGGCAGAAGACACGAATAGTCATTTTTCCAAAGAAGACATCCAGATAGCTAACAGACACATGAAAAGATTCTTAATACACTCAGCATCAGATAAATACAAATCAAAACTACAATGATATATCACCTCACACCAGTCAGAATGGTTAAAATCAACAACACAGGAAACAACAAATGTTGGCGAGGATGCGGAGAAACGCGAACCGTCTTACACTGTTGGTGGGAATGCAAGCTGGTAAAGACACTCTGGAAAACAGTATGGAGGTTTCTCAAAAAGTTAAAAATAGAAGCATTGGCATTTTTAAGTGAAATATATGACCCAAACTATAACATATAAATTTAAAAAGAAAAAATGTATTTCTTTGTAGTGGTATACTTTCCATGAACAAACCTAAAGAAAACTAAAATAATGATTTATCATGAATTTTCTCTTCTTGAGGGTTTACTACCTATGCACAGATGAGCTATCAAATATATGAAAAATTATAAAAATGGATAATATATTTCTTATATTTCTTATGCTGAAGAACATTAAAAACCCTAATCATTTCTATACGTACCTCACGGCAAGTGGTATAAATATTGGTGATAGATTAAGAATGTTTTTATACCATATTCTCCTACATGTTCTTATTCCACAGATCCCCAATTTACCACAATAAAATGAGTGGAAAGATTTCCTAAACTTTATTGAGGGAACTGCTGGAAGATAGAAAAAGAGCCCTAAAATGAGCCAACCACAGATACAACTACCACGAGCACTACTGCCAAAGGAGCTACCATGTGTGAGCCTCCCAGGCCCCCGCAGGGCACTGGGTACTCCCTGTGGCTAGATCCTTTAATCCCCGCACAAAATCATGACCTTTTATGTAAATGAAGAAGCTGAATCTCCATGAGGCCAACTGTCTTGTCCAGGGTCACATAGCTAGAAACTGTAGATCTTAGATGATGTCTTTGAATGGGAGAACTTCTTAAGCTTCCTATGATTTTACACAAGTAAACCTACAATGTTTAAAGGCACTTCTGTGCCTGTTGGAAATTTTGCTTTAAAAAAAATTCCAATTTATAGGTGATAGTCATCAATGCTTATTGTTCTAGAGAGCGATTTATGGATTTTGTTTATTGCTTTTTAATAAAAGGTGAAAGATTTACTCGATCTGAAGAGAGACCAGAGTATGAGAGTGATTTGTTTTTAATTTAACAAACTGTCATTTTTAAAGTACAAAAAATCTGACACTCATCTTCCAAACCTATGAGAAGAAAGGCACATTTGTTATTGAAATGGGGTCTCCTACCTGGTCTTTGGTGCTTAGAGCAGGGACAATAGCAAGACACTACAGTGGTTTCTATAATTTTGCAACTCCTGGGTCCCAACTGAATGACTGGAAGAACCCCTTCTTATATAATGAAGTGGGCAGAAGTGAACTGTGGATAACCTGACCTACCTACAGATTATGGCAGCAGGTGAAGTCGAGGATGGCATAAAATGCTCAGGTGCAGACACGGACTCACTTTCCACTGGATTCTGCACAGAAAGCTTTCCTTTGCATATTATGTTACTGCTAATATGAAGCATTAGTAAATTATATGTAGTGTCAAATAAGACAGCTAAGGAGGAGGAGGTGACAGGAGAAATGTACTGATTAACATGGTGAGGCCCTACAATAGCCAATTTTGTGAAAGGAAATGCAGAAATAGCATTCTATGAATAGTCCTAAGGTGAAGGTCAATCATTCAACAATTACAAATGCCACTGCATAGAAACATGGGCAGAATTTTACACCTATTATGAAATGCAAGAATGTAAAATTCACATGTGAAAGCATAACAGATGAACACCTACAAACAGGTACCAAAGCAATAACAGGGACAGATAAATTCATTTTAAGAAAATGATTTTCACCGAGATACACAATAAGGATAAATGGGGCTTACCTAGTTTCTAAACTCTTCTCTCCTATTGGGGGCATAAGTTTGTTTTACTAATCTTTCTTGCACACATATACAAAAATGTGTGCATCATTTAAAAAACAACAACCCTTTGACAGTGAAGCGATTTTCAAAGGATGGACTCTACTCGCACAAAGAAATATTTTAGGAGGTGCAGACTCTGTGGACAGGCTCTGCTTCTATGATACATGTATCCACCTCATTTCCTTCCCTCCAATCCCCAATCAAGAACTCATCAGCCGCTTTGAGGTGCAATGCATCAATTCTGTCAGGGGCGTCAGTAGTTCAGGACTTACGCTGACAGTTCTTTGCATCAACGGCGTCTCCAAAATACCCATCAGCACAGAGCTCACAGAAGTGGCCTGTTGTACCTGGCTTACATATCAGACAGGAGCCAGACGAGCTGTCACAGCTGCCAGGGATGGAGAAGTCAAGGTTGTCATTGCATTGGCATGGCTGACATGATCCTCCAGGTACAGAAGGTTCTCCAAAATAGCCTTCTGCACACCTACGGGGAAAAATTTCATCAGCGAGTATCTGGGAGGAACTCACAAAACCCACTGGGGGCAATGTTTGTATATTTTTCACACCACCCTCTCCCAGGATGATAAGCTTTCCTTTTAAGTGTTCCTTCTCTCGAATGCAAGGTGATTAAAAAAATGTTTTTCTATAACTGTAGTGTAGATACAAGATGAAATCCTGCCAGCCCCACTAGTAATTAGATTTCAGCCAGGAAAAAAAAAAAAAAAAATCTTGTCACTGGCACCGAAGACGAGACCAAAGCATAATAAGAAATCTGCTGTTGGCACTCCGGAGGAATCCAGGTCCATGTTGGAAAGCCTTTGTAGTGCAACACATCATATGTATCTACTCCAATTGGTTGTTTTCTGTACAAATATGTAAGGTTCACATTTTTTGTTGTTGTTGTAACAAAAGCTTGTTATGAGGAAACAGACTTGCAAAGAAATTCAGCAGCGAGAACTCAGAATTTATTAAATAGAAAATTGTGACTCAAAAGAGTCTCATTATTATTCAGATGGGGGCTGTGGGTATGTCTGTGTTAATAATAGGTTTGTATATATTTGCATTTCCATAAAGAGGCAGATTTTCACTGAAGAGCCTTTCCCAAGAAGCAGGTATGCCAGCATCTTGGGGTAACAAGCTGTAAGGTGATGCTTAATTGTGCCCACAACTCGTATTAACAAACTCTAGGTCTCTCTCTCTCCCTCTCTCTTTTTTTTTTAAGGACTAAGTACTATTTTACATATTATTGGAAAAAAATTTGTTTATTTATGAGGCATAGCAGAGATGATTTTTAAAATTGTAGTATTAAATTTCCCTTTATCCATATGTTGTTTCAAAATGCTACTTAATGTCACAGATGCACAGATACAGGGTTTCAGGAGGTATCTATTTATATTCCGCTCTGTCTTCTCTTTCAGTTACATTTGTTCACGCTTCATATTAAACCACACTTGCCAAAGGAGAAGCAAAACAGGGCCTTTCTAGTCTTACAGTCAGGCTGGCTCTGTCATCTGTGCCATCTTAGCAAAATAAAAAGTCCTTTGCGGCAAAGATCAAAATTGAAGGGGAACAAAAACAATGTGGGAGAATATCATTTCAATAGTACACTACTTTTATGCTCATCGACTTGCAGATATATAAGCCACTGTGTAGAGAAATGCTCTCTACCATTCAAAATAGAAATTATTTAAATCCATTACATCATGTGAGGGTATTTTAATAACATTACAACTATGGGCCAAAGTCATTAATGACTCTGAGTTTTCTAGAACACTTATAAGTGCCATAATAATCATTTTTTTAAGAGGATTAACCTTTTACCATAATTTTTTAAAATGAGATTACTATTTTTAATTATATTCACAAAATACTGTATAAATTGCAAAAGTCATAGTATAAATATTGTTTGGAAGAATACATCACCCACAAATATAATTGCTTATTAATTATCTACTGTAAAATATGAACTAACATTTTAGTGTATATAATTTCCCCACAATCTCTTCGGAAGTGGTATTCCATAAAGATAATAGGAAGACACTTTTGAATTTTAATCCAATTCTCCTTGCCTTACTTCATATGCAGAGCTTATGATCACATCCACATATACTCTCATCTCATTTTGTTTACCATTAACAGACAGACTTTGCTCCACTAGAATAACGATATACAATGATCATTATCGCAGCCAACAAAAACCCATTATTTTCAGCTCACTTTCCTCAAAATGACTTACTGCCCTCAGGAGAGATGGCATTATACAATAAGATCTGGGAATTTTTCTCAACATGGATACCAATTAGTAAGCCCTCAATTCTTCCACAATAAAAAGGAACCATTTGTTCATGAGAAAATAATAACAATCAAGTAGACTAATGGAAGAAGCATCTTTTCCCTTTTGTTGTAGAACATGTAAGAAAGCATACTGAATATACATGAGAGATAATTCATCTGCTGCTCTATAAAAAGTGTGCATTCAGGTTCTATTACTGGTATGTATATGCATGTGTGTTTCCATACATAGCATAGTAGTTTTAGAGACATAAAAATTTGTCAGTAGAAATTAAAAAGTAATTCTAGGGTCAGTGAATATAATACTGCTAATCATGTAACTTTTGTTAATAAGTGTTTTATAGTCTGATCAAGTTGGAGTCACTTAATTAAAATTAGTGTGAATGACAGCCCTTTAAACCTTGCCAGCCTCTCAGTTTTTCACTCTACAAAAACTAATTGTAATTTGAAATCTCAGGGTCTCTCACTTTCATACGTAAGGCAGAATGAGGATGCTTCTTATTAGAGTTTATTGGATTCCTTGCTACAGATGGACAGCCTGACAATACAAAGTCACTGTTTCTTCCCACATATGTTAACTTTTTTCATACCAAACTGCAATATTTTAGAAAGAGGACCTTTAATGTAGATGAGATTCTAGATGCCTCATGCCATTATGTAATATGGTTCTTTCTGTTGATGACTCAGGAACAATATTAGAGAAAGAGAGATGACAGAGGGAGAGGGAAGATAGCAAAAGTGAAGAGAAATGGCAATGAGAAGTGCAGAGCAACACTGGCAAGATTTCTTTTCCTCCGCTGCATCATTTTTTTCAGTAACTTTTGGCTAAAATACGTGGCCTACAGTCTCAGTATCTATGGACTAAACACAGTACTTCGATATCTATGAGCATACTAGAAAAGCTCTCACTCTTTTCCTCTCCTGCCCTTCTTCAAATACCTACAGAACATTTCATCATGCTAATATAAATAAGGCACAATCTTGATGCTGCATTCCATGGAGAAGAAAGATGTACTTAAAAATGTAGCAGGGAGCTACTGCAGATATGCCAATGTCCTCATGGAAGCACAGAAAAGGGCAACCAATTCAGATTAGGATTCATCAAGGACACTTTCAGGATGATAGGGTTGAACTGGAAAACTTGAGCAGGGTGAGTCTCACGTGGAGAGCTGGAAGGGCTGCAGAGGGAACAGTACTGGAGAAGGCACAGAGGAGGGTGGCTGGAGTTGATATGAAATAGGTATGTATTCTTACTACTTCCCCTGTGACTGAATCAGTTAAAGACTGGGTGGGTTTGCCTGCTTATGTGATCCCTTTCTGCAAATTAGGAGAAGAAAAGGGTCCTCTTTGAGCATATGTAGAAAACCAAAGAGAGAGTGGACATACTGAGCAGCTGGAACGCAAGCTCCTAAACTCCCCCTTGGCTGAGTACTTTTGTGCATTCTACAACCTGTACAACCACATAGGAGCAGACTTTGAAACCTTATTAGGAGTCACAATGTTGCTAATGGTATTACTGAGTTAAGTATGACTGTCTTGCTTTTTCTATTTCTGTGACTATACACTCCACGTCTGAGACTCAAGGGCTCAAGGAGACTCAGGCCTGAGTAGAAATTCTCAGCAGTATCGTGGTAATACGGCAATTAGACTCAATTCAAAGTCAGGAATTTATGAAGCAGAGAATATCTAAATAGGATTTTGGAACTGAAACTTAAAAAGCAATAAGAAATTTTTCTGACCTAGAATATGAATCATACGGATAAAACTATAGGTGAATTTCCCAAATTACAAGCAATTAGGTTCCAATACCTTCTGCACTCAGTGGCCATTGTGAAATGAGTCTTAACTTTGACCTCTCTCTCCTTACATGAGGAGCTGTTAAAAATTTGCCAGCTATGGAGGGGACAGGGCTTTGGGGGTCCCTGTACCTCATTAAGTTTCACATGGTCCAATATATCCTACTGGGTCAACTTGCCACATTCTTTTTCCTTAAGATTTATTTATTTATTTTGTTGGGGGGGGGGTTGGAAGGAGGTGGGAGAGAGAATCTCATACTCCCCACTGAGCTCAAAGCCCACCCATATGGGGCTTGATCCCACAACCCTGAGATCATGACCTGAGCTGAGACCAAGAGTCAGATGCTCAACTGATTGTGCCACTCAAGCGCCCTGCCACAGTCTTTTTAAGTGTCTCTCCATTAAGTATGATATATTGCTGAGTATGATATATATGATACATACTTTCAGAATAAGGTTCTGGAAGTAGCTTAGTGACCAGTAGAGCAAATGTGGCCAGCATTTAGCTCACTTTTTCTCCATGTTCTTTTAAATTTTTCCTGATGCTCCAACACTCATCCCTTTTCACCCTTCAAGGTATTTTCTTTGTTTTTCTATCTTTTCTCCTCCTTGACAGTGACAGATGCCCAGAATCTTAGAAAAGTGCCATGATGAATACCTCATTCCCTCATTCTCTCTCTGTTTCTCTTTTATTTAAAATATTCCCCAGAGGAAAGCAGCAATATCTGAAAGTATGGGTACTTTGGCCCCAAGCAAAAGTTTCTGAAAAGTGTTAACTAGTGTTCTACATGTTATAGACTATCAGTCAGTATCTTAAATGAATTAAAAAAAAAAAGCAGAATCAGACACTATAAGCACAGAGAACACAATGATGGTTGCCCTCAGGGGTGGGGGCTGGAGGTTGAAAGGGAGAGGAAAATACAGGCTTCCAGTTATGGAATGAAAGACACAGCATAGGGAATACAGTCAATGGTACTGTGATAGCATTGTATGGTGACAGATGGGAGCTTCACTTGTGGTGAGCATGGGATAACCTTTAGAGTTATTGAATCATTATGTTGTACACCTGAAACTAATATAACATTCTGAGTCAACTAAAAAAAATTAGTTAATATTTTGTCATATCTTGTTTTGCCGTCCTCTTTTTCATGATTGTTTCTATTCCCTCATTTCTAGCAGCAAGACCATCTTGTGCTACATGACTGAGTGAAAAGATCTGACAAGGATGAAAGCAGAAAGTCCAGGAATCTTTTCGACTTTGGGATTCAGGAGTCACAATTTCTATGAATTTGGCCCCTCTTGCTGCAATTCATCCCCAACAGAAAATGGGATGAAGTTAGAAAAGGCAGATGGAGAAGAGATGAGTAGAGTGTTGGTGGTCCCAGGGGAGTGAAGGCAGCAGAATGAGTCCCACACCCCTACTAGTGGTATGGAAGTAGTGCAGAGTTATTCAACCTGAAGGGAAAGGCAGTTGGGAGGAACAGAAAAAGGAAGAGGTTGGCAGAAACATCCTTGGATGTTTGGACCACCATCTGTACATTGCCCCCCGAAAATACACAGACACACACACAGAGCCACACACTCACACAATCTCACAACCACACATACACTTACAGAGCCACACACATAGTCACACAGACACACACACAGACACAGATACTCACTGAGACACACCACACACTCACACACCACAAACATACTCATAGTTGTACACACACTCACAGCAACACACAGACACACTCATAGCCACAGACACACACATACACACAGAGCCACACACACTCACAGCCACATATACACTCACAGACACACAAACAGTACCATACACATACTCACTCACTCACTCAAGCATTCAGGTTTCTTGGTTCTAACTAAGCTTGTTAGAATTGGGTTCAAGCCTGAGAGATGGGGAGGAAAGAAAAAAAAAAACAAAATTTTTAAATTGAGATATAACTGACATATAACATTGAGTGAATTTAAAGTATACCTGACTGAAATTATGTTTCTAAGCTCTCACAGCTCCTATATACAGAGATTTGGTCTCAAAATAGAAATTAAATTGAGATAAAGAATATAAAGTTATAATTCCTGTCCACCACCTGAGTTGAGTCTGAGATGTCAACTCAGGTGGTGGACAGGAATATATATATATGTATATATATACATATTTTTTTTTTTTTTTTTTTTTTTTTTTTTTTTTTTTTTTTTTTTTATATATATGGTCACACAAGATTAGAAAATGCTGAGTTATAGCATAATGTGTAGAGTGGTCCAATCACTACGTTGTATACCTGAATCTAATGTAACACTGGGTGTCAGCTCCACTTCAAGAAAAGAAAATGCTGAGTTAAAGAAATTAAACAGATGTCTTCCATCCAGGACATGTCAGAACTTTTAACATGCTAATAGATACTTCATATACTTATGCGATCACAGAACTCTATTTCAAAAACATCTACAGTTTGGGAAACACTGCTCTACGTTTCCAATGCTGATTTTATGTAGATGATGTGCACAAACTGATTGCACCAATCACTTGCAGAATAGTTTTGATTACAAGATTTTCAATGCAACCAGGCTCCTCTTCTTCCTCTGAGCTGTACTTGCCTCGCCTTCCACCTCACCCTGCACATCCTCAAAAATGTCTCCCCTAATATTTTGAATTCCTCTAATCATGGACTTCTGAGCTCATATAAATACACAGAAATGATAAACCCTAAATATTCCTGGAGAACCCTATTCCAAATTCTGGCTAGAAAAAAAACAATATTCCATCTTCCATATAGTAATAATTTAAGATGATTTTTGACAGAAAAACTTGAACTGGAGAGAAGATATGCCATTTTAGAGGCAGCATATGTCCGTTTCCATTTTTTTTTTTTTTAAGCTGCTTAATAAAGATTTTAAACAGAAAATCATGCTCACTGTCAGGTATTTCTTTCCTCGACAACTTTGATTATTCAGATTAGAATTGTCTCCAGAATACCTTCCACCGTTCTCGTTCACTTTAGCGATGTGAGCTTCTTGAAGGTAAGGACAGTACAAGGCATCTGTTTGTATCCTACTTCAAGCCCCATGCCTGGCACATGATAGTTGCTAAACTGATGTTTTGTTAAATAAAATGCAGAATGTTCAGCTGTACCTGGTTCAAAAAGGATTGTCTACCATGTACAGAAAATACAGAGCACGAAGCATAAATACATCAGAGACTATGCTCACCTAGATAAGTGGGATTTAATGGCATTGTGTGACAGAGCAGCTATCATTTTCCAGTTGCTAAAAAAAAAAAAAAAGACTCCCCGTAGTGAGCCAGGGGGTTAGGCATTTGATGTAAGTCTGTCTTCGGCAATGATGTGTCCTACGATTATAGTAAGTAATATACAAGAAATATACACGTACCCTCCAGGGTTTTTTTTTTTTCTTTTCTTATTAATACAAAGACCTCCAGTTCCTCAGTTGCATATAAATCCTCCCTGTTTCAGTTCTATTCTTCCTTTACTCATTTACAGATGTTGCCATGCTCACAAACAGCCCTTGTTGCTGCTGGGAACCGTCCCTGGCACCTCGTCCATAGATGGCTAGCTATTGGCTAAACTCTATTCTCTCTTCTGGTGATTGGGTCCTGCTTCATTAGCTTTTTGTACCCTGGCTGAACTGGGGTGACAAGAGGACAGGAAAGGAGACGCAGCAATCGCCCTCTGTGGTGTCTGCCTTGGTGATAATCAGTAAAAGCAGGTCAGGTCACTTCCTCTACTTCCAGCATCCCCCAGTAATGGCAGCAAAAGGGATGACTCCCAGGGCTAAAACTGGAGAGATGTTGGTGTACTTGTCAATGATACCATGGGAGAATTTTGTGCCATTTTTATACTGGGACTGAAATACAGAAGAACATTTCCTTCAAAAATAGTTCAGGGAAAAAAAACACACACACAAATTACATACAATAATATTCCTGGTTCCACTGCAAAACAACCTAGTAAAATCAACAGGAATTAAAATACAGGCTTAGAATTAATTAGAAGAGGCCAGACATCATGATAATAAATCACGTTTTCTTTCTATTTTCAAATACATTTAAGGTAAATTATGGACCGCTTGCTGAACTATGAACTACACATTTAAGCCACATTTTAAGAACAAAAAACTAATTATGAAAAATAAATGGTGCCAACATGGACAGTGAGATAAATCTTAAAGTGCATGACTTTCCACTTGAGCAGTACTTTCTAGAAAGATTGTAGGTTAATGCTTAACCTTTAAGATTAAAACATTCATCAAACACTCTCTGAGTGAATGGAGATTTATAGAGCAATTTCTAGAGAATAAATAAACTATAAAAATAAAATGCATGTGTTTGACAAGTACAGTGAGAAACTTTATTTCACCTCGCCGAGTGTGGCAGCATTTCTGAAATAGTGCGAAGGATGATAATGCCTGTGGTTTTATACCTCCCAAGGTAGAAATCCTCGTGAAAGACGGTGCAGTCCATGCTTACCTCTCACAGCGTGGTCCTGAGTACCCGACAGGGCAAGCATCACAGATCATTCCGAGACTTCGGTCTAAATGGCACGTTGGGCTAAAGCTGTATTGATATTTTTGAGGAACAACAGAGACAAGGAAGAAGCATATACACAAAGTCATTAGCAGCATATTTTCATCTCTGCGTCTCCAGGACTGCTGTGACAAAGGGTACACAGGCTGGTCATTCTTGTCTCACAGATGGAGATGAGGGCCTGGCCAACCGAGGATGAAATGACATTGCTATTTCTGCAGACAGGAATATAGCCCAGTGGAGAGCAGGAGCCTCGTGGCATGTTATTAACTGACTTTTGACTGTTCTGGGTCTGTGATCATCAGGAACAAGTGGAACTATAGAGTTGCTTTGTACGGATTGCCCAGGCCTGGCAAGACACGGCATCATACAATTTCTTTCTAGCCAAAATCCTGAATTTGAAGCAGCTCTGAAAAATCTGTTAGAGATTTTGAAAAACTCAGTATGCGATCTTGGAAGTAGTGGTGGTAGTGGTGGTTGTGATGGGGCTCCTACTTTCAGTCCTGGTACTGTGTGTGTGGAGGTGTGTGTGGGTGTGTGGGTACGTGTGCAAGCATGCATGCATATGCATAAGAGGCTGCCCGTGTGGACCCACGGGGATGCTATTTAGGCAAGTGAAATCCTTCAAAAAGTTTTCAGAAGAGACAA
Source organism: Enhydra lutris kenyoni (assembly GCF_002288905.1). NCBI lineage: Eukaryota > Metazoa > Chordata > Mammalia > Carnivora > Mustelidae > Enhydra > Enhydra lutris. The sequence continues at coordinate 23,946,059 of NW_019154101.1, read as the reverse complement.
AGCATGCAGATTCTGCTTAAAAATACAATCAACTAGGGGCGCCTGGGTGGCTCAGTGGGTTAAGCCGTTGCCTTTGGCTCAGGTCATGATCTCAGGGTCCTGGGATCGAGTCCCGCATGGGGCTCTCTGCTCAGCAGGGAGCCTGCTTCCCTCTCTCTCTCTCTGCCTGCCTCTCTGTCTACTTGTGATCTCTCTCTGTCAAATAAATAAATAAAATCTTAAAAAAAAAAATACAATCAACTAAGCCATCCCCCAAAACCTTGCCATCACACATCTTCTGGTGTTCCGAAGTTGATCACTCTCTTTGTAAATATTTCCAGTTTGGGTCTGAAGTAATGGATCTGAAGACCAAATTAGGATCCAGCAGAGTGATTACAGAATTACATGCCAGCCTTCAAAAACATGTGCGAGCCTAGACATATTTCTTTGCCTTGTGAGAAGCACCCCTCACACATGAACTCCTACCCCAAGACTGACATGCTTGCTCTCTGAAAGGCCATCAACCCTTCTGAATTCTGTGAGTTCTGCTGCTCTACCATTTTAATATAAAATGCCCCCCATTAATCTCTCTCCCATTATGTTTTCCCTAAATAGACTTACTTTTCTGTTTTACATATGACAGGACAATTCGATAGAGGCTTGCTTGATGCTAAATGAATGTTAATGAGAGAACAACAAATTAAACGCTGTAAATCCTGATCTTGTTCTGCTCCTGACACTCGAATCCCTTTGGAATACTTCCTTGACTTTTGTGCAGGTCAGATCACAGGTACCATTTCTGAATATTACTCCTCTGGCTTAATTCAGAGCAGTCCTGCAAAGATTTAATAATCACTTTTTTTTTTTTTTTATAGTAGCAAGCTATTAGAACCAAGGACTTCTATCATTTAAAACATTTCAACTTAGTGGAAAAGTCAAAATGAATCTGTTGAGGTAATGCTGGGGGGAAGCCTGGGTTGGGCTACCTTGAATTACAAATATCACCCGGATAAAAGAACGCCATGTTAAGGGGTTGGGGAGGCTGCCACGAGCAGCAGAACCAAGTCAACCAGACTGTGCTCAGGGAGAGGAGGGTCATCTTTTGGAGAGCAGCCTGGTACCTGCCCCCAAAAGGACCTCCCCAGGAGTGATTTTCTTGGCAGGTGAATGACTGGATAGGAGAAAACAAGGCCCATGTAAAAATGGAAATAGATTTTTTTTTTCCCTCCTCACCTCGTGATTTGCTATTGTTTCCAGGCATAAAAGAGGAGACTGGATTTTGACAAATCTCTGGAATACATGTATGTCTTATTTTAAAATTGGCATTCTATAACTGTCTCATTGTCTAGGGACAAAATGACTAAAAGCCCTGGGTCTCTCACTCATATGGGACTCCAGTGATTGAAAGAAAACCATACCAATTATTTTTTAAAATACTAAATCAGTTTACCATAAGTCATGTCAAAGGTGCTTGACAGGGTTTCTGACCCTTTAACACTATAAAATAGATTTCAAATTCTTAAATATACTCATGTGTCAGTTAAAACCAACAGAAGTAAAGTAAAATGCACCTACTGACAAAAATCAGTAATTTTTCAGGAAAAAAAATAAGGAATAACAATATACTGGATTTGACTAGCTCTCTACATTTTCAGAGGACTTTTACAAATAATTTTATCACATTTGCACAAAAATCTTATAAGCAGGTTGGGGCAGGCATCATTTGTCTTGCCCAAGGTCATAGCTAATATCCAGGAGCTTTTAGTGTGGAATCTAGGACTTCTCATTTCTAATTTGACATTCTCCTTTCCCTGTAACCAGCCAGCATTCATTCTACTGGTAAGAATTAAATAAGTTTAAACTTTTGGTAATACATCACTTGACATGATGCATCTAAATAAAACATCCTCATAAATTATGTATTTGTGATTCAATATTCTTTAAACAACATAAACTGAAGGTCTACTCCCTTGCCACTATAATTAGTTACTACTATAGGGAAGAGGGCATTCAACAACAAAAATAAAAAGAGAATGGGAATTAAACATGTACAACAGAAAATGTCTACAGAATTTATTTTGGCAAATGTAGCAAGCAACTTGACACTGATTTTGGCCAAAATATGAAGCTAACTATTCTGTGACAGAAAGAGGGAACTGTAAGATCATTGTTGACTTCCAATGATTCCAAGATTATGTCACTTAACTCTAGTTGGCTAGCTCTCCATCAGAAGAGAGATTGTGTTCTGCTTCCTGAATTATCCACTTCATGCCACAGAAGACACATGGGATCTAAGAACAGCAGGCATTTTCCACAAATAGGAGGAAGATGAGAAGCTACTGGTCGACTACCTAATAAGGATCTGCACATGGAAATAGTTCTTTTTAATGGCTGAACATAGATTCTTAGATTTATAATGATCCATTTATAAGTATGTAATCTGTGTATGTTTATGTGTGTGTGTGTATATATATATATGAATATATATGCAAATACAGGTGTTTGTGCTAACACATGTGGATATATACATAAAAATACAACTGGCCTTGTTCCAAAAAGAATTTAATTCTACCTGTCAAAATATGTACATTAAGATAAAATGGTACTTTAAGGCTCAAGAGAAAAAACACTTAAAAATTAGATAAAATCAAGGGTATATTTAAAGCACAAAATGTATACATATTATAAGGTATGTTCTTTTGGAAGTGGCAGTCAACATATGGCTTTGAGCTTTCTCACAGCTAATGCAAGAGGGAAGTGCACCGCCTCTTGGGACTGTGATGTGATATGAAATAACCACCCCTTTCGCCACCAGGACGGAATTTCCAGCACTATAAAATCAGGGTCATAAAATCAGGACGTGTTCCACGTTTGGGTATACAATAGGGGAGCAGGACTCCTGCTAACCAACTGCAACCTGGAACATTTGGGTCAGAGAAAGAGAACCCAGAAGGAAGAAGATGCTGTGTGTCTGAGAGGGAAGGTGCAGGAAGGGCAGTGAGAATGACCAGTCACAGCTGCCCAAGGAGCAGAGGACAGAGAGGGAAGGGAGAAAAACGAAGGGAAAACTCCTTTACTTGGTGACTGTGGTTTAGACCCCATGAAATTCTGAAGTGTTTCTGTAAGGTTTTCTTCTTTCAGGTCAATGATCTCTGTCTTTATTCTCAGGAGAACCGTTGAGCAAACACATGTATTTCTTTAATTACCTTTAATTTAATAATTTTATTCTGTATCCATATATCATAATCAGATGATATGAAATCTGATTTAATGTCCATCCCTGAATTTTGTCATTAGAACTGTATTATTTTCTATGCCTTTGGATGCTCTTTGTCCTCTGAACTTGAGTTTCTCATTTGGCAAAACGAAAGAATATGATCAACCTAGTAAAGCCTTTCACACTGATTAAGTATGAAAGCAAGCACGTCACAAAGTGCCACAATAAACTGTAGCTGCCATTTAATAACACTTTAGATTGTTTTTGGCAAAATATGTTGATTTGTTTCCATTTTAAGGTATTTCATTACTTGTTAATTAAACCTGCATTATCTCATCGTGCCTAATCCCTTACATTTGTGTTAGCATAACTGTTGCCAAACCCTGGGATAGTTTCCTATGATGAATATTTGCAGTGTGTCTAACATGAAGTTGTGTTAATTTTCTTTTCTTTCCTTTTGTTTTCTTGCTTCTCTTCAATGTCTCTGTAATTGTTTTTATTTCTATAGCCCCCTTGGAAGAAGCACGGAGAGGTGAATCAGAATATATGGGTTCTAATATTGGTTCTGCCACAAAATGCTTGATCATGATCAAGGCATTTAATTTCTCTGGAGTTTAGCTCTCCCTTCTCGTACGATGGACTGGTAAAATACATCATAATTACTCATGGTGACATAAAACAATGTGTACAAAAGTGCTCTGAAACATCTAACACACCCAAAGATTTCTAAAGAATGTTGCTGAGTATTTTCTTAGATTTACCTTCTGTCTTGGAACAGTCTTATTTCTCTACTAAGAGTACTAATTACATGGGGTGCCTGGGTGGCTCAGTAGTTAAGCGTCTGCCTTCTGCTCAGGTCAGGATCCCAGGACTCTGGGATCTAGCCGCCCCTGGGGCTCCCTGCACAGTGGGGGGAAGGGAGTGGGGCGGGGGGTGCTGCTTGTCCTTCTCCTACTCCCTGTGTTTTGTTCCCTCTCTTGCTGTGCCTCTCTCTGTTAAATAAATAAATAAACATCTTTTTTTTAAAAAGTACTAATTACAACAGGAGTAATTCGAAGTCAGTTCTAGGAGTGTTCCATTCTCTTAAAAATTGAAATTCTAGCATTCCTGATGCACACAAAGAAGTGGTATTCAAAACGGTATTAGTAAATAGGCCACTATTGAGGGCCTACCCTCTGTCCAGTCTTGTGGAAAGAATACCTTGAATACCTTGAATAATTTCAGTGATATTATCTACTCAAACACATTCTAAGTGTTCAAGGGCGGACATCCACGTGTCTCTTTCATATTATATTTAATTTATAAGTTATGCGATACTGGAAATTAATGAGTATAAAACATTTGAAATATTTGCATATTTATTTGCTTCTCTAGAAATAAATTTCACTACCTAGTTACAATCTATAACTAAAATATATACAACACCTAGATGAGAGGCCTAAGCAAACAGTGGACACTGTGAATAGTTGATGCAGTTGATATATATGTATAATTTAAATATTATATGCTTGTCTGTATTCATATATCATAATAATTATACCAATTTATCTTTTTCTCCCTACATATTTGATTTATTTAGCAATATTATCTAAGAAATTTGGAGCCAAAATGCTTGTGATCTATAAGATTTATGATCAGGGATTAAATAGATAAATCACCAAAGCAAAAATATCACTAAGCCTTATACTTCTAGATGAAGGTTGCAGCAATCTTTAGCTGATTTTTTTTTTTTTAAAAAAAACCTGTGGAAATTTGAATCCCATCTTCTGGATTACTTGTGAATATTCAATTTATTCCTCAAGAGTTTTCAACTCAGATTATAATAGTAATGACTTTTTGAAAAAAAAATTTTTTTAAATGGAGAGTTTCCCTGTCTCATTATTTAGTGATTTCAAAATAAAGCATTTCAGGTCATTAGATTACGGAGGATTTTTCTAATCACAATTGCACAGCTAAACAATCTTATTGTTTCATGTTGTTTTAAATTTAAAAGTCTTTATAACTTTAAACCCAAAACTAGCATTTTTAAACTAAGTGGATTATCACTGTCTCCTCTTTCTACCTGAAAAAAAAAAAAAAAAGCTATATTTGAAGCTGGAATTTAAAATTGGTTGCTACTCTATTTTCCATTCTAAAGATAAAATTATTATTTAATAATTATTTAATAGAAGTGAGACATCTCAAAAATTGCAGGATCTTTAAATACTTGGTGTCACAGATGTTAAGGAGTTGTCTATTTTTTTAAAATCAAGATCTACATAATTGTACAAAATTGGAATATATATACTTGAGGAAATACCATCCTTGGAACTAGGACCCAATCCCTTTGTTGCTGCTGGATGGTGATGTGGACATCCTCTTTCCTTTCAGGAACACAATTAAAACCCATTATTAAAATTAAAGTAGAAGCACAGCAAACAGAGAAGGATGGGCCATGAATGCCTATAATTACCCAAGCAAAGTTCTCTAATGGTCCCTCTGCATTTATAGTAATGTTGGTCAGACTTGAGGATAAGTCCATTAGATCTACATATCCTATATCAATTACATAATTCTCCAAATGTATTACGCTAGGATTGACACTGTACAATCAATGGCAGCTCTGCTGGATTGATAGCTCTGCTGGTGACTGTGACATTTTGCCTGAGAAGGAAGGAGTGCAAAAGAAGTGAGAGGCCAAATGCAGTCCCTCTGTTTTCCTCAGTGAAAGTGAGTGTTGAACACTGAGTTTTGAGTATATTGGATGGTTCTGGAGAATTCTCTCAGCCACTGTGAATGAGCAGGTTCTCCATTCTGTGGCCTAACCCTTCTCAAGTACACCAGCAAGCAAGAGTTGTGCCATATTATGGCCAACACTGGACTGACTAACCATAGATTATGAAGAAATTTAATTTGTTCTCCTATATTTGTTATTTTCCAGTATATTTCCTATTAGCTTCTTTTTCTGACACCTTTTGTTGCCAAAGAATCTTCAGTTTTGTGTCCATCCAGGCTCATGCCCTAAACTCTGGAAATATTTTGATCACTAACATATATTGACCCAATTTTCCATTTAATTGCTTTTATTGGTATCACTTAAAATTCAGTGTGCTCTTCAAGGAAGTTCTCAATGTAGACTGCAGAGGACTGGAAAACACATTGACTTGAAACTTAAAATTCCAACTCTGATACTTTAATATTAGGACTCTGAGCAAATTAATAATAATCAGTCCTTGGATTGGACTCATCATGTCCAATCATTGTTTCAAGTGCTTGGTGAATTTTAGTTTACATAATTCTCACAACAACCCTATAAGAAGGTCCTACTATCACAACTAATGTTGAAAGAACTGAGACACAAAGAGTTTAAGTAGCTTTCTTGGAGTCACACAGCCAGAAAGTATAGAACTCAAAATTTGCATCAAGGAATTCTAGCTCCAAAATTGGTTCCATAATGCTATTTTTCCACTTGGAGAATTTTTCTTAATCTGTTAAATGGGGGTAATATTCACCTTATTGGACTGTATGCTGCTATATCTAGAATATAGCAGCCTGTTTTATTTTATTTTTAAGGATTTTATTCATTTATTTGAGAGAGAGAGACAGAGACAGAGAGAGCAAACATGAGCAGAGGGAAGGATAGAGGGAAAAAGAAGCAGACTCCCCGCTGAGCAAGGAGCCCCATATGGGGCTCAATCCCAGGACCCTGAGATCATGACCTGAGCCGAAGATGGATGCTTAATCAACTGAGGCACCCAGGCATCCCTAGTAGTCTGTTTTAATAAAATATTATTATTATATTATTATTATTTATATTATTAATATTTTCTTTTATTAAATGTTAGTTCTTTTTTTCCTTCTGAAGGAGCAGATTTGTTGGAGAGGACGATAAGGATTTCAAATGGGATGAAAACTAGGAACCATAATTTCCATGAGGACTTTTAAACTTAGGGACAGAATAATTCTGTCTTTAGCTTAGGGTACTCATTGACTATAAAAAAAGACCATTTTCACTGGCAGTGTCTTGGGTAAGACCTCATTCAGAATATAACTAACTTGATAACCCCTTTACATTAAAAGACTGTAGCTGATAGATTTAATTTTAAAAATCACTAAAAATTTAAGTTCTTCAAGCATTATCACAAAATTTAGAAATAGCTGGAAAGTGCCTAATATAATATAGACATTATTAAGCACTAAGTTTACCTATTTTTTAAAGATTTTAAAAATTTATTTATTAGAGAGAGAGAGAGAGAGAAAGAAGAGTATGTGCGTGCAAGAGACCATGACTAGGGGGAGGCTCAGGGCGAGAGGGAGAAGCAGACTCCTGCTGAGCAGAAAGCCTGAGGGGATCATGACCTGAGCGGAAGGCGGAGGAAGTACTAAGTTTATCCTTAAGAAGAGTCTCCAAAAAGATCCCTTTCTCCTAAAATTATCATTATTTATAATTTTTTTTACTAGTTCAGAAAGGCTGGTTTTTGTTCAACATATTATGCCCCATTAAAATAATAACATTTATGAGGCAGGGTTTTACTTAGGTAGTGGTTTAAGGGTGGTCACTCCGAGGGAATGTGAATTAGAGCAGCTGGAAGAGAGTATTCCCCTAAGAGGTAAGGGGAAGAGGCAGACAAAATATACACTCTTAAAAGTCTTCTCCAAGATTCCAAAATTATTGTTCTAGGTGAATAGTTAGAAATTTTTTAAAAAATAAAGAATAAAAACTAGATGACTGGAACAATTGTACGAAGTTTCATTAACATTTTTAAGGTTTAGTTTATGCAAAATAAGGTACCTATATCACCCATATTTTGATATTCATATAATTCAAATACAGTCATTACCACTATAATTATCTTAGTGAGATAAACTGATATATATATTTCATACATATATATCATATCTGTATGATAGCATATGATAATGTGATAAATAATGTGATAAACCATGTGATAACAAAGGAATAGGATAGGTGTTGAAAGGTTAGCAGAATAGGATGGGTGTTGAAAGGTTAGCTAGATTGATCTCTTTTACTTTTTCTAGAAGTTTATGACTTGCCTGACATTCATAAATAAATAGTGTGAGACTGGGACCCAGATGAGCAGTAAATGTATTAGTGATTTTTAAAAATTACTCATTTATTTATGTATTTACCTTAAAGATTTTATTTATTTATTTGACACAGAGAGAGCACAAATAGGGGGGAGCAGCAGGTAGAGGGAGAGGGAGAAGCAGGCTCTCCACAGAGCAGGGAGCCAATGCAGGGCTCAGTACCAGGACCCTGGATCACGACCTGAGCTGAAGGCAGATGCTTAACCAATTGAGCCAACCAGGTGCCCCCAAAATTACTTAAGTAAACTCTACACCCAATGTGGGGCTCAAACTCATAACCCCAAGATCAAGAGTCACATTCTTCTACCACTGAGTCAGCCAGCTACCCAGTACTAGTGGTCTTTTTATTACTGTGTGAAGATATGTGTATGTGTGTGTATGTGTGTACATGTAGGCATGTACATACGTTTGTATAAAATAGGTCTGTCCTTTATAGTTGTTTTAGAAATTCTATCTGAGTTCTGTCGCTTAGATATTAAATCACCAGAACCAGAACTAAAATATTAAAAATTCTGCAGAATAACTAGCAGTAACTTTAAATATTTTATATTTAGAAAAACTCATATTACCTTCCAGAGAAATTCATGCATATATTTATTATTTATTTATGTGTGACGAGAGAAAGAAACATTCTATATCAAAAATGCGCTTGCAGAACTGGATGCCCAAATCATTAGAGAGGTAAGCTGGTTACTCACTTATTGGATGGAATATTGAGTGGACAGGCACAGGGCTGACAGTCTTCGGAGGTTCCTTTACTAGGATCACCATAGTAACCAGGGAGACATTTATTGCAGTATGGGCCACCTGTGTGATTCTTACAGTTCTGAGGAAGAAATGCACATCCAAGATTATTATTTCGGTCTCAAGCATCAACATATTACCAAAAATAGATCTACAGAGTTATTAGTCTATTCCCTGTTAGGAAGAATAATTTTCCACATTAAATAGTCAATTTTGCAGCTGGGAAATAGCATTGAAAATTAATCTAATATGTAGCTTATAAACTGCACGTCAGTTTCAGCATATGCATACTTAACAAAAAACAACTTAAGTTCCTCATAATTTTTTTTCATTATACAAATCTTATTTCCTTTTTCTGTTAGTTTTTAATTTTTTTCATAGGAAATACATGTAATTGTGCATATGTGTGTAAAAGTGCATAGTTAGAGAGTCCTAATAATATATATTATATTTGTAGCTGATTCTAGGTAAAAGTCAATTGTTCAGTTTAAAACTGTAGATTTAATGAGAATAGTGGCTACTCGTACAAATCCTCTGGGACAATGATGCTCTTACATCAGGGATTAATTTGGACCTCAGTGGGCTCTGATGATTTAGACAATACACTAACATATTACATCTGTGAGGGGCCTGCTTGGCTCCTAATTAAACAATGAGAATACTGAAAGATTTTTAAACACATCAATATGTTATGAAACCACAAGGCTCATGATTTCTCCAAAACTTTTTTTTTTTAAGTGAAATGGCATTTTTCTACAAAGTAGTAATTTTGGGTCCAATGTCCTTTCGAAAAAAAAATCAAATTACGATAATTTATATCTAGATTTCTTCATTATTAGTTAAAGTATACTTATTAACTCAGGCTGTGTTCACAAAAGGCTGGTATAAGGGTGAACAATCCAGTTAACCAAACACTGGAATTGTCTATAAAGCTTTCAATAGCACAATTTGATAAATTTTTATGTTTTGGCACCATGTAGACCTAACTTGTTTCCCCTCCAATGGTACAATAAAATGTATCTAATTGCTTTTAAAAATTGTCCAATATGGATTTATTATGACTGAAATACATTTTTATTTTTATAACCATATAAAATTAAAATATTTTTCTCATGTTAAAAAGAGTTCATCAGAGCTTAGGGGTACAAAATCTTTATCTTTATGTTCATTAATTAAATATGCAAAAGAAATACTGAAAATGTAAATTCCCTTTAAGGATAAAGCAAATTATTTATCAATCTGGATGACCACTGGAAAGACCAGCCTAATTTAAGGAAAGGTCTGAAATATTATTACATCAGTGTATTTTTTAAAGAAGCTCACTTTAATTACATTTAATTAATGGATAATAAAAACACACAAATAAACACATGGTTTTAAATGGAGCTTGTTAAATTCCTTGGGGAGAGGGATAACTTCTTTATTGAGTAGAAGATATTAAATCAAAATCCAATCATTTAGTGCTCTGAATCTCTCACATTCTGTAAAATGAAGGAGTTAAATCCTATGATTTATGAAGTTTTCAAGCTCTGAAATCCCATGACAATTTCATCAACTACAAGTGAATAGATATTTCTTTAGTATCTGGTGATACTTGAAAATAGGTTTTTCTTTAAGGTACTTTAATTTCTCTCTCAAATACAAGCCTTTTTTCAAAGAGAGTAGAGGCTAACTTCTAAATAGCACGTATTCAGATGGAGTGTACAGAACATGGACTAATGTGAAGAAAGGCTTTCTCCTCTTTGACTTCATCTTTGTATTAATTCCTTTCGGTCTTCAAGCTTAACTAAGGTTGGCTATTACTAAAAAAAAAAAAATGTGTATTTTTTGCAATATTCTTTGCATATTGTCATGATCAAATTATAACTTTCGAAGACTTAGGGGTTTTAAAAAACAAGATCATGAAACTGATTGTCTTAACCATGTTTCAAGGGGTATTTCTGAAATTCCGCTGAAAATCTTGCATAACGCAGACAGCCTCTTTTTCTTTAACTACTGATCTAAAAGAAAAAGAACATCTACAAGTTGCTTATATTTACTGATGTTCTATTTCTTCTAGAGGACATCATAAAATTAGTCTTCACACTTGAGTCTTTTTGCAAGTGAGCCTATGAAACAACATTAGACAACAGTATAGTGGAAATCGGAACTGAAAAAAGATGAGAAGTATTCTCTGATGGGCTGGATATTTTCACAGGTGTCCTGATCTAAAATGCTTTCCAAATGTCCATTCACAGCACTTACGACAATAACAATGAGAAGGGGCAAGTATACAATCTTCCCATGTGGCTTTGAATGTTTCCTGGGTCACTTCAAATGTACTTTGAGTTAAAATGACCTTTTGATATAGGTCCACACTATAACAGAGGTCTAGATCTTGATCTGATATCAAAAGAAGAATTTCAGTTCATTTCTAATTATATTTCAGACCAAGCCAACTGAAAAGCAGTTTATCTGTAAATTTCATTAATTCTCTGTTTAATGCTAGGGGAAAAATACATAATAAAAGAGGAGATAAAATGCATGTTAAGTAAACATTAAAAATGTCTTTAACGTGCAACAAATATTTTTTTCTGCAGATCATATTAGAAACAATATGCTCAAAATGGAGTATTAGCACTTACTTCATTATCAACATAATTTCAGATTAAAGGCATTTGAAATTCTCCAGAAGTATCTTCTTACATGATCACAAGTTAACCAGCCATAATGGAAAACCGAGAAAACACCAGATTCTACTTCTATTGCAAGATCTCTATTGTTTCCCTAGGATTCCCTCTGTTAATTGAAGGTGGCCTCCTATTTTTTTTCTCCATGAATTGGAGTCAATAAACAAGGTTTCAACAAAAGATCTCAGATAATTGTTGCTCCTTCCTTTCTTCCTCCCCAAATTATGCTGAATGAAACTATTTTATTCTAAAAAAAGGGCTTCCATTCTCAGAAATATCACATAACCAAATGGACCAACAGCATGATCTGATTTACTCTTCATCAACTCAACATGAAATAGGACTATTGGAAACATTATAAGTCTGGTATTGTGATCTGTTTAGTTTGTCTTTTTAGATTTAAATAAAGCAAATCCAAATCAGCTTTGGGCTGAATAGTACCTAAAGCATGTTAGCAAAGCATTTAAAGGTAACTCAACATTTTTCCCAAGGTACATTTTAAAAGACGTGTGGTATAATTAAAATGAAAATTGCTTAGTCTCTCTATTTTTCTAGTAGGAAAATCTACTAATCCACAAATTAAGGCTACCATGCTTTCTACTGAAATGCAATTAAACAAAATCTTGTAGAGAGAAAACAGAAAGAGCATCAATAAACCTAAATACCAAATTGCATTGAAACAAAAGCCCTGAATTTTCATTTGGGGTTTTTCCAAGAAGCTTTTAAGTGGACGAGAAAGGGAGTAAAACTGGGCAAGAGGAAGAGAATATATTAAGAAATAGAGATAACAGAGTCTGCCTTAAATTCTACAGGGAAATGAGAATATTATATCCTCCTAAATTGGCACTGTTTCAAATTGTGTTTCTACAAGACTGATGAAATGAGAAGTGTCACTTCAAGCTTCATGCCATGTCAGACATTATGAAATGAACATGCCCTTGAGTTTGCCAGAATGGTCTATGTAGCGTACATTCTCCAATCTAGAGGTTTCTTAGCAGGATGGGAAGTGCTGGCCTTTGCAGAGATTTTCTTCTGCGGAAAAGTTGAGACTTAATTGTAGCAAGGACAAGCGGCTCTGGTGACTATGTACCACATATATTTATTATTTCTTAATCTATATATGATACTTTGTCTTTACTTAATTGTTGAAATTTTAAAATAAAAAAACACACAGCATACCCTCATTTTTTTTCACTGTGGAAAAAACTGAATTATGTCTATTATAAAGATTATATTTTATATTTTGATATGGGGATACAAATCATTTCCTGTTACAGAAATAGAGACTATCTTTGATCGATTTACGGAAGGGATTGAAGCCATATATCTTCATGGTAGATAGGTATCCCAGTCCGTTATATTTTATTTTAATATATCTAATTCTAATTCAATTCTTAGACTACTATGGATAAACATTTCCTAATACTTTCTAGTCCGGGAAACCACATATGAAAGAGCATCGTCAGCTGTCAACTCAGTTCAATATAAAGACCCCTGTTGAGTCACTTCTTAACTCAAGAGTTTGTCCATAGGTAACAGTTGAATTGCGGGGCCTACTAAGCTGATTTTAGCCTTGCCAGTCAGCATACTCAGAGGAGAAAGCACTTACCAGGCATTCCCCGGTGATGTCATCACAGGATTCGGCATGACTGAAGCACTGACATGGTTCACAGATGCCACCAAAAATAGTTCCATTCACTCGTCTGTGCTGAGGCCAACAAGACTGGAAGAAAGGTAAGTTTCCAAGTCTTAGGGATTTTTTTCTTTAATTTTGTTTTTTTGTCCTTTTTAGATTATATATATATATATATATTTAAGTAGCACACTCAGCAAACATGTTCACCAAAGTGTTGCGATTATTGAAACATTGTTACAGAGCTAGATCTGACATTTGGGACTTGTTACTGACCTTAGTGTTACTGGCAGGTATGAGATTAGAGGAAGCATTAACTTGGTATCTTTTCTGAAATAGTAAAATAAAGAAGAGATATAAAGAATTGAAGTGTGACAGTCTCAAAGTAAAAAGCACAGTTAGGAAAATAGGAGAAAAATTACTGAAAAAAGGCAGCAGACACGAAAGGACTTTCAGAGAACCTCAGCCGAAGAGAGCACCTAATGTCATCCCAATCAATGTTGATTTTCCTGGAATGTGTTCCTTTACCCACATAGAACTGCCCTGAACTTGGTCACCTGGCAATCATTTGGAAGAAAGGTAGTGCCCCCACCCCGACATTTGATCACATACACAGCTGACTTCTACACATGAAGAATTCACCTCTTTCCTTCTCAATTCCCCACATCCTAGTACGTTTTCTCCAAATGACATTAAATAATTCAGGATTTATTTACCACATATTCCCTTGATATTTTATTGAATTATTCTACCAGAACTCTAGTTATACTCATCATTCCCTTTTTAAAGTGTGGAATACTGTATCATACAAAAATGGAATTCTGGGGGCGCCTGGGTGGCTCAGTGGGTTAAGCCTCTGCCTTCGGCTCAGGTCATGGTCTCAGGCTCCTGGGATCGGGCCCTACATCGGGCTCTCTGCTCAGCAGGGAACCTGCTTCCCTTCCTCTCTTCCTGCTGCTCTGCCTACTTGTGATCTCTCTCTCTCTTTGTGTTGAATAAATAAATAAAATCTTAAAAAATGGAATTCTGATTCAAAGAAATATTTGGGTCTTAGAACTTGGTGTCAGTGCCAACTCTAGGTCCACCATCAACCTTGATGAAGTTTCCCTTCCATGGGGGTTGATATGAACTGTACGGGATGCAAAATGGGGGGGGGAGGCAAACACAACTACCCTCTAGAAGCTTGTGGTCTCCCTCAAGTTAGAACTGCATTTTGTGGGTTATTTATTACATTACGGGATGGTTAACCATAACGTAATATATCATGAAAAGACCCCCCCTTTTTTTTCCAGTTGAAAATGGAAACGAGAAAAACCACTAAAGTAATAAAGTATAGAAAATTGTGTTGTGTACTGTTGGAAATGTTCTTTCTGCCTCAGGGTATGAAGACTCTTAAATTTGAACATCAATAACAAACACATAAAAAAAGGGTCTGCTGATACTTCACATCTGAAAGGGAAGCAAAAATGACTTTCCTCTCAATTTGGTCAGTACAAAAAAGGTATCGATTTTCTATCCCTTTCTTATAATTTCTCCTCATTAAAGTTTTTGTCACCCTAGCTTCATTGTAGAAGAAATATCCTTCTGTAATATGTATTTCTAAAAACTGGTGAAGCAGCAGACCCAGAAAGGGTAGAAATTAAGGGTGTTGATAACAGGGAGATAACTGATTAACTGTTTTAGGACAAATATTCATTGAATTGTCATTCATAAGCTTTCTGTATACTCTGCAAATGTACTACTCATATCACATCCTCATTGAGTCCAAAAGCATCAGCAATATCTCCATTTGTATCTCCATTTGCCATATTCCCCTCTAGAACAATGGGGTGGGACATGTGAGATTCTTACTCCTCTCAAAGGAGTATTACTATACTTGTAATCTGCATTCCATTATCTGTTGTCTTTCCAGTATTCTCTCTCTCTGGGCTGCATCAATAGCAGCTTTCTTTTCTACCAGATCACTACTATCAGCTCAAAAATATGATCCAGTATCCCCATTAAAAATTAACTAACTAGAGTGACAAAATTACTTCCCTAATGTGATGAAATTATTTCCTTAATATCCCATAACTTCCAGTTGCCTACCTGTTTTTCTTTTTAGTATAACTAATAAAAAAGTCTTTTCTTCCTTACTTCACTCTCATGCTTCATTCCATTCTGCTCTGTCTTGTGCTGTCGCCACTCAGTTAAAACATTTTGGCTATATTACCACATCCCTGGTAGCCAAAGCCAGTGGACAATTCTATGATTGCCTGACCTCTCATCAACACACGGCTTAGCTGATTCCTCTCGCCTTCAAATGCCCTCTTCTCTCAATTTCCACGATATCACAGTTCCACTTCCACCGTAGCTCTTTGCTTGCTCCTCCACTTTAAACCAACTTCTCATTGTCAGGAGTTCTGAGGAGCTTTTCTCTTGATCACTTTCTCTTTCTCATCACACTGTCTCCTAGGTAATTTTATTCAGTCCCATGGTTGATGATCCCTTCCAAATATGTATCTCTAGACCAGAAAAGTATTTCAAATTCAAGACCTGCATATTCTAACTGTACATTCACATCTATACTTTACATTTTTCAAACCCTGTATTTCTAAGATGGACTTTTGATTCTGTCCTCTCCCCACAGCTATTCTTTCCCAGTCTTCCCCAGCTCAGTAAATGATATCATATCCAATTGTTCAAGCTGGTAATTTATGACTCATTCTTAAACTCCTTAGTTTTTTAAACTCTCCCCTGGTATGTAAACTATCAATAAATCCTACTGATTCTACCACCAAAATATATACAGAGTAAACCCATATCCTTCTGAATCCTCTGCCATTAGTCTACAACAAACCACAACAGCATAGTCTACCATAATAGCATGCTCTACCACAGTAGCATATGAACTATTCTTCCTCTCATTCTTGCCTTCCTATATTGTGTTCTTCAGACTGGAGCCATAAAAACTTCTTCATATTATAAAACACAGATCATGCGACTACCCACCTTAAAATATTCTCATCAATTTCTATTGCGCTTAGAATAAAATCCTAAATTGTTATAATGCATGCAAAGCTCTGAATGGTCTGGTTCTTCCAATCATGTCTCATGCCACTCTCTCCCTTTCTTACTAAGCTTTAGGCATCCTTGCCATCTTTCAGGTCCTTGTGGACTCCAAAAAGCTCCTTTCCACTTCCTCCTCATACACTTCCAGCTTCTTCTACGAAGCTGACTTTCTCATTCTTCAACACTCAGATTACATATTTCCACTTCAGAGAGCCTCTCCTGACAAGTTTTCATAAAGTAGCCCTTCTTATCTACTCCTCCAACACCCTTCCTTAGTAGTTGTGTCAAGATACCTTGTGAATTTTCTTCATGGCATTTATTACATTTATTTAAATTTGTTCTCTGGCATATTATCTAGCCTAGCACTAAAGGTAATGTCCTTGAGGGCAGGGACCATATCTGTATTATTCATCACCTTATCATTCATATCAAGTGTCTTAATTGTATCAAAATATATGATTATCAGTATCAGTTAAAAAATATATTAACACTTCCATGATGTAGTTAATATTATTCCCATCATATAGAAAAGAAAGCTAAGATTTGAATTAAAGTACTTCTTTTTCAGTACCCCACTTCGCTTTATTTGCTCACCTGTCTCACCTGTGAAATGAAATGAATTATGATGGTACCAGGAAAGTCAGAAAATATTTGAAAGATTAAACTGTGGAGTGATTTATAAGAAGTTGGGTAGAAATGAGAAAACAAGATTTCGAATCAACATTGTGGCCCCAAATAAAGTAAAAGAGAATGATATTATAACGAGAGGTTTGACCTGTTTTTGGGCAACCAAGAATTATGACATTCTAGTCCTCGTAGTTTACTCAGCTCTTAAGTGGTTTGTGGATATTGGTGATAGCAAAGCTAGTGTGACTGGCCTTATGAACTCAATAAAAAGCAAATAAAATCAGGAAAGGATAGGAATGAATAATAGCAAGTCTAAAAATTGGACCTTTTGATGAGGAAAGGAAGGAATTGTTAGTGGAAAAAATGAAAAAGAGAGAAATCCTGGAGTTCCAGAATTCATTTTCTCCTGATTCAACTAAATTCCTTTATGGACTTCCAAACACCTTTATTTATCAAACAATTATTGTGTAAGAATCACAGGAAGCTTTCATTTTCCCTCCTCTGTTTCTTTGACTCTTTCATGCTTCTCTCTTTCTACCTAATTGTTACCATTAATTTAGCATCCAATTTGAGGTTTTTGCACGCAGGGATACTTTCAGTGACACTGCGCTGTACTGGAACTGCTCACCTCTTTGAATGATTATTGCACTTAATGCTCTGTACCACTTACCGGTCCTTTAATTATATAGTGCTGAGATCCAATTTTTCATAGGTGTTTGTTCTGGCTCTCTAAATAGACGGTTAGTTCTCTAAGGACAGGGATTATGATGTAACCTTCTGGATAATCCCCTCAGCATCTAGTACAGAATTTACTAAAGATTCACAATAAATACCTTTGAAGAGAGGAACGAATAAGCAAAAAACATAGCCAACTGAACAATTCTAATATTCAGTTTTATATCAATGGATGTTTGGAACTCATAAAGATGAAGAAGAGTACACGGAATAATGAATCTAGGGATAAGTATTAAAGGAAGAATAGAATCAAGGTATTTATTATTCCAATTGAAATAGGAACTTAAAGGTTCAAAGGGAGCTTTCTGGCTTGAATAAAAACTGGTAGGCTCTTAATAAAAGATTATGTTTCATCAAATACAGCATGTATTTTAAATGTAAAATCAAATTTAGGTTGACAGAACAAATTTATTTCCACAGTTATTTTTCTCTTAGATGAATTTTGTAAAATCAAGTATGTCAATGAATTTCATTTAGTTTTATTTCTAGATAGGTGAATCCAAGCCTCGTTAAAGAAAACACATTTGTCATGAATATGACTCTAAATCCTGTGTATCCTCTAAAAGCATGCATTATTTTAGAGCACAAAAGAATTGACAAAGCAATGCCTAGAGTATTTCTATAAATGGTTTAATGGGATAGTGTGTTGAAGTGGAACATCTTGGTACACTCAAATGATTCCTTAAAGACACCATTTTTAAAGAATTTAAGCTTCTATTTATCTGCAAGCCATGTCCTCTATCAGAAAAATTTTTTGACCAGGTTTCAAGTAAAGCCAATTTCAAACTACCGAAAAAAAATACATATAAGTACAGGAAAATGATTACCTTAAAATGACACACTGTGGTATTAAATAAGAAATGTTAATCTTATTACAAAACTAGAATATTGGGGCAGCAACAAATATCTCAAATTTTAGGTGTTAAGCAAATCGAAACCATGTAGGAAAATTTCCAGATCAAGGTATTTCTTCCATATATTATATTCTTGGCATTTTAAAGATTGCATCTTTCAGTTGCTTTCAGTTTGGTGTTCTTAGAAATAAAGTAGAGCAGGAGTGTTTTACGCAAGATTAAAAACCAGAGGCAAGGGGAAAAAACAGTGCGAATTCCTGGTAAGTATGGAGATAGAAAGGAAGGGAAATTATTTTGAAATATTAAATATGATTCTGCTGTCATTCATCTTATTTCATCAACCAATTAAATAGGAAATAAACAGTCAGGAAAAGATCAGATTTTCGGTTGTCATAAGGTAAAAATATCCAAAACAGAAACATCATTTCAAGATGACATTATGTGAGCAGTACTCGATTTGAAAGCCATGATTTTTGGCAGACACTCAAATTTCTTCTTTAAGGAAAACACTATCATTTATTTGCGCAATCACTGATGGAAGAGCTAAACTACTTATAAAACAGTGTATTGAAAGCGATGCGGGAGGAACTTGGAACGCGTTGAGGACTTATTCATGCAAACTTACTTCGCAAGAGGAGCCCGTGTATCCAGGTGGACACTGACAAACTTCCACCGCTGTGGCGAGGCTTCCGTCAGTAGGATAGGGCACTGCGGATTCAAGGCCCACTGAGCCTAACCTACAGGGGGAAGGAGAAGAGATGGTATGTAGCTTGAGGACTCCTAGTGAAATAAGAATGTAAACATAGGTAAACTGTTTGCGTTGAGAAAGACGGCCCACAGATATCCATAACTTATTCATTCCTTAAGTCTGTCCAGCGCAAAGTGCTTGCCAGCACTCCCACTCTCAAATGCTGAAAAGGTACGAGAATATTCCTGCTCACATCTTGGGTTCTGGATGTGTTTTGATTTCCTTTTTTAGGGAGAGATAGTTTAAAATACCACAGCTGAAGGTGTTTTTAAAACAGAAAACATTCACATGACGGTTCGACTCACTTTAATATTTAAACTAGAAAAATCAAAAGAAGACAATATTAATTATCCAGCTCGAGCTTTTAAACTGGAAGGAAAGGGGTGCTTGGGTGTCTCAGTTGGTTAAGCTTCTGCCTTTGGCTCAGGTCATGATCCCGGGGTCCGGGAATGGAGTCTCACATCAGGCTCCCTGCTCAGCGGGAAGCCTGCTTCTCCCTCTGTCTGCTTCTCCCCCTGCTTGTGTTTCCTCTCTGGCTGTTTTTCTGTCAAATAAATAAAATTTTAAAAATAAATAAACAAATAAATTGGAAGGTAAGATGGAAGAAAAAAAGGAAGCTATTTTGACTTCTTTTTTCTCAGAAACAAATCTGCACACTGATAGTTAAAAGTTTCTTTAAAAAAAAAATTATATTAGTCACCATACAGTACATCATTAGTTTTTGATGTAGTGTTCCAAGATTCTCATTTGCATACAACTGGAGCACTGGGTGTTATATGCAAAGTGAAACTTTCACATGCTATTTTTCTTAAATTTGTTTTTGGCCTCAATTAAAGGCATTGTTCTCTGTATCTGTGGGTTTCATTTCATCAGCACTTCTGTATAATCCAGTGATTTTAGCAGAGTGATTTGGAGTCACTCATTATTTTAGGGAAAAGCTGGTTTGGCCAAATTGAAAAATGTCATTAGATTTGCTTTTTATTTATATATGTGGCATTTATATACATTATGTGTATATGTACTTCCCATATATATTTCCTTCCAAAAATATGAAAACTTAATATGAACTAACAATTTAAATAAATATTATTGTTGTCTTATTGGCTTTTTTCAATTTCTTTTTCATAAAAGAAATTTTAAAAGCTTCATTACTAACAACACAGACTCAGGAGTCAGACAGACCAAGACTCATATCCTGTCTCTGACATTTACCAGTCCTGTAGCCTAGAAAAAATTATTAATTTCTCTAGGTCTCAGTATTCTCCTCTATGTAATGAAGATTATATAAGAGTTCATACATCATAAGCTTGATTTAAAAAATAAATGAAATATAATGAATATATAATGAATGAATATAAAGTTCTTGATTTAACATATAACACATAGTAGGTAATTATTAAATAGTAGGCATTTTATTAACATTATTCTCATTGACTGTTGAGAGAGTATAGAAAATATCTACAGGAGTACTACAAGAAATACTACTTGAATCTCCAAATCTAGCTTTTTTATTTATTTATTTATTTTTTTTCCCTAAAGATTTTATTTATTTGACAGAGAGAGATCACAAGTGGGCAGAGAGGCAAGCAGAGAGGGAGAGAGAGAGAGAGAGAGAGAGAGGAGGAAGCAGGCTCCCCGCAGAGCAGAGAGCCCGACGCGGGACTCGATCCCAGGACCCTGAGATCATGACCTGAGCTGAAGGCAGAGGCCTAACCACTGAGCCACCCAGGTGCTCCTCCAAATCTAGCTTTTTGCCATTTTAATATATTAAAACAAATTTTAAGTAAACTCCAAGGGTACAAAATTAATTGATGGCTATTGACTAGTGATAAGTATTATTTCTTAAAATGGTTGATAACCTCCCCAACACAACATTATGTGCCTTCCTTTAACCGTAAGAAAGATGTAACCAACTCTTGCATTTTCAGTTGCTTTCCAAAAGAGTGGTGGTAGATTTTTATTAATCAGTGACTCATGTTTACAAGGAACTTCAGAGATTTGGAAATCTATGCTGTAATCAATCCAGACAACAAAGCTAATAGGCTCATTTAATGAATCTTCAAAAGTAACAACCTTTAACCAAATTGTAAACTTTTCAGCTAATAAATTTCTAAAAATATTACTGTTTTGGGGCACCTGGCTGACTCAGTCAATAGAGCATGAGATTCTTAATCTCAGGGTTGTGACTTCAAGCCTCACGTTGGGCATGGAGTCTACTTAAAATTTAAAAAAAAAATACATTAAAATATTTATTGTGTTTACTCTCGCATTACTAATACCATACACTTGATAGTACCTTGGAATGTATCTGACCTCAGACATAACCAAGAAGTTGAAAAGAAAAATCAAGGCAATTGGATGGGATCTTCTTGGGTGCTGAGTACCAACTGGCATCTTACAAAGGTAAGAGACTTATCTTTAGCCACAGATTAATTCATTGAACACTACTTCTTCAATGCTTTCTTCTTTGGGGGTACAGTCTGGACAACCTAGTAGAAGGTCCTAAAATGTTAAGTGTTAAAAATCACTCTCTTACAATACTCAGATTATGTAGAGATTTTTAGGAAAATCCCTAAATGGTCATTTTCTAACCACCACCAAGTAAACTTGTACAAGAAGTATCACTGGCAATTCTTCTTTGTTTTTTTTCCACTCGGGTGAAATTCATATAACATAAAATTAACCATTTTAACATGTTCATTTAGTACATTCATAATGTTGTATACCTATAACCTTCATTTGGTTCCAAGCATTTTCACCGGCCCATGGTAAAACCCTATACCTATTAAACAGTCGCTTTCTATTCTGGCCTTTCAGCCAGCCCCTGGTAAACCACAAGTCTGCTTTCTGTCTCCATGGATTTAACATGGATAATTCTGGATATTTCATATAATTGGAGTCATACAATGCATGACCTTTTGTGTCTGGCTTCTCTCTGTTAGTATGTTTTCAAAGTTCATCCTTGTTGTAGAATGTATCAGGGTATCATTCCTTTTTATGGCTGAGTAATATTCTACTGTATAAATACCACTCAACATAGGGTTTGAATTACTAAGGAGAGTACTTGCTTGTGTCAACACGAGCTTATGAGCTACTTCTCATAAAGACCCTGTTGTGTCATCTGTATACCTCACCAGATCATCTCAATACATGCTCAATACATTTTTGTTGGATGGATGAATGGATAGATGGATAGTGGATAGATGGATATAAGACTACATACACAAACATCATGCATGAATAGATGAATGGGTAGGTTAATGAATAGGTGAACGGAATGTAGTTGTATTATAAATACTAACTAACATACTCCCAAATAAATGATGGACTAAAGCCTAATATCAACCTTCCAGATAAATAAAGTCAGAGAAGTAAAAGACAAATTACTTGTTTGATCTGGCAAAAATAAATAAATGAATAGAAAAATGTTAGTGTTAGAACTTGAGGTCAGAGGTCAGAACACAACAGAACAAATTGTGACACCTTATTGTCTGCAATTAATGGACTGTCACAAGATTCACTTAGATTTCTGATCACTTTAATTTCAGAATTAGATGATTTCAGGATTGCTATACTAGTTTACTATCACATAAAGTACTGCCATAATTTACTAAACAGTAGACTGGTCAATTGTATATACAGTCCTAGGATTTTCAATAAAAAATTGAGTATTGGAATGTTTTAAAATAGAAAAGTGACTAATGGATTACTTTAAGGGAGAATTTAAAATATAACAAAACAAAAACAAAAATATTTCCAATGAATTGCCAAACTTCATTTCTTTTGAACAACAGATGTTCCTCTCCTTAATCTATGTAACCATTTTGAGCTATAAGAAATTTCAACATTCAAACATCTTTCCCAGCAATATCCCACATTAGCATTCACTGAGCAGACCCAATGTTCATCAGGTTCTGCTGTTGGTAAATGGGATTTTAATGTGTTTAACAGTTTTAAGTGTTACTCATAAAGAAGGCTGCAGGTTTTTTTTCCCCTTCAATATGGACATGTTCTTTTCTTGATACCAGGCTGCATTCATTTAAATACATAATGCTGATAGGAATAAGGTACTAAATTTTAGAAGTGCATGGACTATCAAAGATTTGTTAACTAAGTCACATGCTTTGGTTGGCTCTTTCCCTTTATTCTTATGACTTGGAAATATGGATAAGATGATGAAGAGAAAAGACACAATTACATGAGCTTGTACTGAAAATATTAGAATCATATCAGAAACATTATCCTGTTACTGACCTAAAGATCGTTCTCAGTATTTTTGTTTCACTATATTTCCACCAGAGTTAGATAGGTTAAGCTTAACTAAAATAATAGTAACAGTAATATATAAAATAAATTATTCTTTGAAGCAATAAGAACCTATGATAATAAGACTCTTCTAAATAATTTTTTCCTATCTTTTTTTTCTATTGAAGGTATCCATTTAATTCTACTTAAATAAATGTAACTTTGGGCGAGCCACCAGAGGAAGATTTTATTGCTGGTTCAGGTGCTTTATTCTATTTCATTTCTGTCAAAACCTAAGATGATGACTCAGAACTTCCCATAGTCTCTACCTTGTGGAAGTTTCATCAAGCACCACTCAGGGGGAACTGATAAATATTACTCCACTCCTAAAAAGGCAAAGAATCATTTAGTGGCCCAGGCAATGTCTGAGTGGGCCATCTGAACAAGACCTAGACATTCCTACCATCATTCTTAGCTCCCCATCAAGTAAGGGAAATAACTGACAGAATTGGATCACACTGAAGCCATTCATAGACATTATATTAAATGATAATGTGATAATTCTTCTCTTCTTAGCTCTACAAGTATATACTGTGCACATTTCTAATGTAATATTTATTATACTACCGTAAATGCACATGTCTGCCTTCCATTCTGGAGTATGCCTTTTTTAAATTCAGTGATCATTTATCCACCATCATATCCTCTTTGTTTAGCTTAGAACAACCACATCATAATAATTACTGCTTACTGAGTGTCTGCCATAACGGGGCTTGACAGACATCTCATTTAACTATGAGTGAATGCAGTGTGGTAATTGTGTTATTGTCTGCATTTACAAACGAAGAATCTGAGACTCAGAGAAGGGTTGTGTCCAAGATAATACAGTTAGCCAACAGTGCAGCACAGAATCAAACCCAAGCATGACTACAAAACCAATGATCATCTTGTGATCCTACATTGTCTCCCAACATATTGCTAAATAGTACATCAGGTGTTTTTGGTACATGATTTTCTCACCTAGCCTTCCATCTTGAAAGTTAGACATTGCTTCTGCTATTATACAGAGGAGGAGACTGAGACTTAGATATATATAAAAGGCACTGAGTAAATGCTGGCAGACTGAATGAATCCAATATTTACAGAATTGATTTGGCTGGTAGTCCAAGACAATAGCAGGGAAACACAGGTGGGTTTAAACCCCTTACCAAGAGCCCAACACCTAGTGAGTTGCATAATTTTATAAAAAATTTTAATGGCTTTATCAGTATAATTTCTTCAAAAAATGATACCTGTATCATTAATTTCAAAAGGTAGATGCATTCTATGCATCCCTATCAACACTATTACTATAATCATCAAGAGGCTCCTTTATTTACAAGGGTTTTTCTAGATGATTTATTACATAAATTCTGTGTAATGTTTTTGGTACAACCCCCCCAACACACATTTACTCTAAAAAGTCATATGAAGATATCTTGCCTTGAAACAATTCTGAATTCACTTTCAAACAATAAAAACACATGAAGTGTGTCATGATAAAGTTATGATGGGGGTTCAATTATGCTGTGGTAACAACTCCATATTCTTAGTGACTTAACAGAAAACAAAAAATTTACTAGTGCAAAATCCTCCACAGTTCTGAGTGAGTGATGGTTAAGGGCGGCTGACCTCTATATGCTGTCAATACTTAGGTTATTTTTATCTTCTGGTAGGTGGATAAGCTCCAGAGAGTCTCATACTAGCAATTCAATGCTTTTCTTGTGTGTGTGTCAGGGGTGGGGGGAGGAAGGCGGCAGGGGGGACTCACTCCCACTCACGTACCATTGGCCAAACCAAGTCATATGACCATATCTACCCTCAGAGGTTAGGGAAATGTAATACTATGAAAGGAGTTGTTTGGATCTGGGTATTTACCCAAGGAAAACAAAAACACTAATTTAAAAAGATGTATATATCCTATGTTTATTACAGCATTATTTACTACAGTCAATATATGCAAACAACCTACATGTCTAACAACAAATGGATGGCTAAAGAAGATGTGGTAATATATACACAATGGAATAGTACTCAGCCATAACAAATAATGTGATCTTACCATTTGTTACAGCATAGAAAGCCCAAGGGGGTATTATGCTAAGTGAAAAAAGTCAGACGGAGAAAGATAAATACCATATAATTTCACTTATATGTGGAATCTGCAACACAGAGCAAAGGGACAAATAAACAAATGACAACAAAGATGGAAACTGGCTCATAAATACAGAGCACCAATAGGTGACTGCCAGAGTGGAGGGAGTAGGGGATAGGCAAAGTAAGTGAAGGGAACTGAGGTACAAACTTCTGGTTATAACATAAATAGGTCATGGGGATGAAAAGTATAGCATCGGGAATATGGTCAATATTATTGCAATCAGGTTGTATGGTGAGAGATGGTAACTACACTTAACGTGAACATTTTGTAATGTATATCATTGCTGAATCACTATGTCATACAACTGAAACTAATGATAATATATGTCAACTATACTTCAATGAAGATTTTAAAAGTAAATAAGTAAATAATAAAATAAAATAAAAAGGGAGGGAATTGGAAATTTTGATGAATTGAACTAATGTCTGCTATAAAGTAAAAGAAAAAAAAACACACAACAACACAGAGCTAACACCTGAGATATTTAAGAAAAGCTGAACAGATTCCTTGGCTTGAGTTAAATATCAAGGGTGCTACTAAAGCTAATGTTTAGACAATTTAGAGGAGAGAGATGTATGATTTGGTTAGGTTAATTTCTATTTCTAACAGAAGGATGAAATTTTTCTGTTTTTATCCTCATCTTACCAATGAGGGCAAGGAGAAAGAAATCAATTAATTTTATTGTATGAGCCTCTCAGCATTCTGGAAAAGGATGACAGTAAAAATTGTCCCCATTTTGGAGCTATTACTATGTGTTTTATTCTCCATGTCTCCAAAGTCTTAATGGTACTTGGAGAAAATGGTACTGCTTTGCAGTGACTAAGGTCAGATAGAAATGCTTCCAATTTGTGCGCCTATTCGCCATTAGCAAAATGCTTTTGCAGCCCTCTAATTCTATTCTCCTGGTGACCTTTGGAAGTTGGCAAGGCAATTGTCCTCCTCTGTATTTCACAGACGAGGTGACTGAAATTCAAAGAGGTCAAAGCTACACTTATGTTTACAACTATTAAATAGCTGAATTGAAAACACAAGTCAAAATCCTGACCCACAGGCTAGTTCTCCTTCAACTATTCATCTGCATCTAACCACACAGCTGGAGGAAGGGAAGTCCCCTGTGCTGAGAACTACCAGAGAAATAAATCTTCCTTAAATACCACAGAAATACCAAGTTTTGTGGAGATGGCTTCAATTTACCTGTGCTTACATACAAAGTGCATGCCAGGTCTGAAGCCTACTATGCAAGACAAGTTGAAATCAATTCAAGTGATGTTTCACAAATATGACTCAATCCACTTGGAGATCAGAGATAAACAAAATATAACAAGTTCATGGAGTGGGGATTTAGGCTGACTGTTTACCTGAAATGGGTAGGCATTTCAAATCTGACCTTGGGTTCTCCTTCTAGAAGGACAGTGCTTTAGGTAACGGAGGCTGCAGAAAGCAGCCACCCACTTGGATTAACTCCAGTGTTGTTTCCCATACCCTTGCTCTGTGAACATGCCACTCATACCATGGGAACACTTTGCAAGGCTTCAAATGAAGGTGATGATTTTGATCGGTAGACACGGAAATTACCTGATATAAATCAGGAGGAAATGCCTTTGGATAACTAGTCTGAGAAGCAAGGCTGACAAAAATAAATAAGCCCCCTAGCTGCTTTTTGTCAATTTGGTTGTCATTCACATTGAAAGCCAGAGGACTCATCTCTCTGTACTATTTAAATATCATGACAATCTCTATTTACTAAATGGGAGAAAACATAATTAATTCCTAAGTGCTGCTTCACATCTTCATGGCATTTTAACCCAGCTTCCAGAAGAATTGCCTATGCAAAAGAGGTACACTGTTTGACAATAGTTCTGTTTATGAATCTGCAGTCTTCTCCTTTGGGAGATGTTAATGATGATTACACTTAGTTGAAATGGTACAAGTGAAAGACAAACTAGGCAGCAGCACGAGCAAATGATGGGAGTGGGGGAGCATCAGTATTAAAAACAAAAAACAAAAAACAGACCCTCCTGTAGGTAAACCAGTATTGGAGACATTCCTTTGATTCTGATTACGTCATGTTGTCATTTCGGGTCATGTTTCATCATCTAACTCAATCTCATTTGGGGGGAAGTTGGCATGCTATCTTGTGTGTATTCTGGAAAAAAGCTCATTCAGACATAGTTGAAGTTCATAGTTCATTGGACAAATACATCACTGTTTTTAAAATGAAAAGCATAGCAGCCTACAGTCAGTCGGATATGAGCATGTTTGGTTCCAGTCAGAAGTTCTCTCTTTAAAGAAAAGAATGGAAAACAACCAATTCCAGTTAATGAGCACTTTCCATAATTACCACATATAATTTTCACAACGACCCTGAAAGGTAGACACTATAATCTCCACTTTACACTTGAAGGAACCAAGTTTCCGCAAGGACCAATCACTTGCCAAAGGTCACACATAAAATAAGCAATTGAGCTCACTGAATTCCTAGTTAGGTTGGCTCCAAAGCTCATACTCGTTCCTTTACATCACACAGCCATCCCAGCCTTTTATAAAGAGACTTGTGATTATTTAGAGGAAAGTGTTAAATTTCTTATTACAAAGTATATACTATTAAGCTAGATACATGTTAATCAATTCATGGAAGAAAATACTTTACAAACTACTTTCTGAATATGACTACCCTGGAGTTATACATCTTTAGTTTCCCACAATCTGAGTCATCATAATGGAGATTTTAATTTCCAGTATAGAATTTCTCAGAATGCGGAGTATTTTTCACCAAACTCTCTGGCTAAACTGTGAAGGAATTGTCAATACTAGAAAAGACACATTCCAAAAACACATTCCTTCTGAGTATTTCAATTTTAAAGTTTTACTAGAAATGCTTTTCAGAAAACTAGTGCTCGACTCTTATCTACTATCTGAAGGAAACCTACAGATCTTCAAAGTCACTCTTCTGAAGGAAACCTACAGATCTTCAAAGTCACTCTTCTACCGCAGGCCTGTTTGGTCCAAAGGAATTGTGCCAACACTGGGAAATGTAGTTCTTGAGTTTACCTGAAGATGGCATCTATCCCAAGGCTGTACGTGATTTGTATGAGGACTCTCTTCAAATTTGCAAGCACAGTCAGCAACTCTCTTCTACTGACCGGGAAATTTGTGCCATGAATGGTAAACAATTCTTCTTTAAGTGACAATATATGAGTATGTTCTTCATACGGTTGCAGATACACCTCATCTTGGGCTGTGCTGATTCTCAAGTCATTTCCCTAAAGGGAAAAAGAAAGTACAAAAGGGCAAAAGTGTGAAAGGTTTAAAGGGTAAAGAGTATGCATATTTGGATTTGCCACTTAGTGAATTATCCTCAGTAGATTTTTAATTCCAGCTTGGCTTTCCTTTCATTCAGTATATTTCTGGCATACTTGAAAGTAAGAGAAGGCAAATTAACTGTTAGCCTTAACCAGATGAAGGACTAAGTATAAGATTTGTTATGCATGACCTTGCTTCCACCATTAACTGAAAGAGTCTTGGCAACTCATACATACACGTGTGACTACAAATACCTTGATTTTATGCAAGTGCACAGTAACTGCATATTTCAAATATATTATTTTATGGTGACTGTGGGTTGTATAGAAAAATAGGGAAGAAAACTTACCACAGTGTAGTGTCATAAGCTTTCATTTGGAAGAACTTTTCTCTATGGGAAAACAAAAACAAACCTGAAAAGCTCTGGACTCTAGTGTTCCCAAGAAGATAATGCATCCTTACAGGGAATGTATGGACTGACCTATGACATTTAGGTTATCCTTCTTCTCTGAGTTCATTTATACTAATAATATAGAACTTCACAACATTTTACATTTAGAGAATCCCTTTTATCTTGAAGGAATTCCTAGACACACTTCTAGTTTCATAGACACACACACATGCATACATATATGTGTAGTAATATGTATCACCCAGATCTCTTCACCTAATATTGGAAATATGTATGTTGGGGGAAGAATTCTGTCACTGATTTACATGCATGAAATGTTCAAGGCAAAGAACAACAAGGCATGGTACTAAATCAACATCAATCCATTTGGAATCACAAATGTGCATGCAAGTGTGTGCCTTTGAGACTGTGTAAGTGTTGGAGGAAGAGTATGAGAAAAGGGGCAGAGAGCCTCTAAGATATCTTTAGGCCTTCAGCATTTTGAAATTGTTGATGGCCCCAATCCTGAAAGCAGTTCTCCTATGTCTTTCTTATCTAAATTAAGAGTTTTGAAGTCAAGATTTAACTATACCTAAATAAACAAGTTTCTTTCTCCATGTGCCTCTGCCTAATATAAACAAAGAAGTAGACCATAAAATCTATTTGGAAGCAAGGAAAGATGGAAAAAATTGAACTATGTAAATCAGCATTTGCCTAAACACTTCATCATACTTATAATCTTGGGAATATGGTCAGTATGTTTTTATTTTAAATTCTACTTTATCTACTTTATCATTGGAACCTAATGAATATGCTCAGTCTTTTAGATATATCTCAGGGTGAAACATAACATGGGCATAAAAAAATTTCCCAAGATAAAATATTCCCTAAGTCCCATGTAAATTAATGTCAAAACCAATCAGGTAAGGAATAACTTAAGAGTGTGAAACAGTTGAACATAAATGATCTGCTCCATACTCTACCTCTAAGATAACCACAATCTGGAGTACACGTTCTATATCTTCTTCTTGTTCTTCAAAGTCATATGATATGGTAAATGTCAATTGTCCTCCAGCTGCTGTAAGCTACAACAGAGGAGATACGTAATCATTACAAGATAGGAGATGGGCTATTAACTCATATTTTACTTATTATTTTAAAATCATTTTATTGTTCTAGAGGGTAGGATTTGGAAGAAACAGAAATTACAAGAGTGCAGAGTGAGAATGATAGACATTTCTTTAGCAGTAACCTTTATACGAACCTTACCCATCAATAGCAAGCCTGACATAAATATAAATTCATGTATTGTTTTTCCCAGTATTGCAGGCTTGCTGATATAGGTTAAGCTCCATGAAACCAAACACAGCCCCTCCTGTCATTTTCCTCATCTATAACTTAAGCTTTACAATTCCCAAGCAGAGAAGGATCTTTGTCAAAATTGGGAGATTTCTACCCATCCCTGAGGGTCACTCACTTTCTGTTGGTATGAACACCTTCAACAAAGACATCACTTCATTTGACAGTGACTTTCCATAGACTATAAGCTAAACTTGGAAATGCTATGGGTCAGAGCAAAATAAAAGAATAGCAACAAATTTTATATTATGATTCAATTCAATCAAAACTCCCAAAGAAGGTACGCTTTTCCCTGTGCAATCAAATATACTTTGTTGGAATGAATGTTATTATCCCTTTTCATTAGACAAACTTCTTTTCTTCCACTATGCATGCCAAGTCCCATATGATGGGTGCTTGAGGTTTACATCTTTGACATTGACAGTAACCTTGCAGAAAGGGGGGAAAAAAAAAAAAGGAGAGCAAGATCATTTATAGGACAGGAATCAACACTGGAGCTTGAGTGACAGATTCGATGCAAATACTGCAGTCCTTTTTAAAAAATTCCACTCCAGCATTGTAAATAAAGACATTCATAAAACAAAGCTGATGATTTGTATTCTGCTGTTTCCTCCATGCTGACACACAGAGCCCCAGCTCCGTAGCCGTTGGCTCTCCACAGCCTCTTCCTGCAGACCCCGACCACAAAGCAATTCCCAGCGATGCACGGGATGGAGGAGGAGGAACCTGGATTCCTCTCAGAGTTGTTCCGTGGGGAATGGCTTAATAAACATAACTTGCCATGGCTGATTAAACAGGGTTTCCAAATTGCAGCTCTGCAATGTCTTCTAAGAGCTCATTACATGGAGCGCTAGTAGGAACTGGTATTCAGAAAACTTTTATTCCCCTGTTCCACTGAGAAATAGCACTCCTCTAATGTCTTTTCATATATAAAATAATAAATACCTGCCTGGACTATAGCACTTGGCAGTCTTGTGAGTAATGAAGGGTGAATATATGTAAAAGGTTTTTGGTTCTATTAAGATAAGCATCCTAAATATTACCTTGCATACTTGTTCAAAATCAGCCAGACCATTTTCTCAAGAAGAGTCTAGACAGGCAGCAGGAAAGAATGCTTTATAGATTTCAAAGGCTGAACTATTTAGAATTTTCTTCATTTATAAAAATATTTTGTAGGACCTAGGGTTGGAGTTTGGGAAAAACACCAGGATGTAGCTTTATAATGTTGCAAAAACTTTTGAGCTTCCAAATATATTTTGATCATTTAAAATTTGGACATTTATTTATTTATTTATTTATTTATTTGGGGGAATGTGTTTCCCTAAAAGAAAAGGAAAAAAGATCAATTTTAATTCATAATTTCTTAAT
This sequence comes from Enhydra lutris kenyoni, assembly GCF_002288905.1. Classification (NCBI taxonomy): domain Eukaryota; kingdom Metazoa; phylum Chordata; class Mammalia; order Carnivora; family Mustelidae; genus Enhydra; species Enhydra lutris. Next base: position 23,913,851 of record NW_019154101.1, on the reverse strand, counting down.
TTAAAATTACACAAATGTGGGGAACTCAGAATGAAAGGTAATGCCTATTCTGCTTGTAAGCGCCGAAGCGAGTGTAATTTGAATATCCAAGCTTTTTTTTTTTTTTTAAAGATTTATTTGTTTATTTGAGAGAGAGCACAAAAGCATACATGCACATGCACAAGGGAGGGATAGACGGAGAGGAAGAGAGAGAATCTCAGGGGACTCTGCATTGAGCTTAGTGGACTGGGGACTTGATCCCATGACCGTGAGATCATGACCTGAGCCAAAATCAAGAGTCAGACATAAAACCAACTGAGATATCCAGGAGCCCCAGAATATCCAAGCTTTTAAGGCTTTAGATGAAATAGAAAAATGTTTGATTTGTTACAACATTTCATTTGTTTATGTTGTTTCTATACCTACTCATAATAATTATAAAGTTAAATAACATAAAATAATGGGGGAGGAATGAGGATGGAAATGGGAAAAAGAAACAAATACAGAAAAAGGGCCCTTCAGCAGGTCAATCATAATATAAAATATAAAACAAGAACTAAGGAGTAGAATTAATTCAATCTGTTCTTCTGAGGGCTTATGATAATAATAGTAATAAAAATGAAAACTTGACTTTTCACTCACATTTCATAAAGCAAATTTTCCCCAACTCTTCCATGTATCTTTGATACCTATACTTCGGTACTGTTAGAACCAGTTTTGAATCATCTAAAAATTTGCATGAGTGAATCCATTTTCCTTCCACCTAAGTTATGTGGAAGCAGACCATTTTAAAAAGATGTATGATGATGTAATAAGCTTTGATTTTTTCTCCGAGTCACAAATATCAATTTCCATAGTATTAGAATCATTGTCTTTTTCATTCACCTTAAAGCTATATATCTATGGCCATTTCTTTTTCTTTTGTTTAAGATATTTGTTTATTTATTTGAGAGAGAATGAAAGCACCAGCAGGAGGGAGGATTGATCAGTGGGCGAGGGATAAGCAGACTCACCGCTGAGCAGGGAGCCCAATGCAGAGACTCAGTTCCAGGACCCTGGGATCATGTCCTGAGCCAAACGCAGATGCTTAACCAACTGAGCCACCCTGGTGTATGGCCATTTCTATATGGCAGCTTAGTTAACTCCTTATTTAAGTTGTTTTCAAAAAGGATTGCTTAAGATGCCATCCCACAGTTTAGAAGTTATCTTTCCCAACAAGTACACACCATTATTTGAAAGTCTTTGTAATGAGTCAACTATAAGACAGCATCTTCTTTTCTGAGATTTTGGGGAAAAACCTGTGAGACTATTCAGAGTATAAACTGCCCTTTCCTATAGCTTTGGATGAAGAAGTGTCTGCCTCTTCTCCATCTATCCACCACTCTATATTACAAATGTCACCTTCACTTGGCTCTTCCATGTCCTTGCTTTCTCACTCTCCTATAATCCCTTTGTTATCCCAATCTTCAATCTCTCCATCAAATCCAATGTACACAGAGCTGCCAATCATCAACCAACTTTATTGTCTCTCCTAAGTATTATCTATGATCTATGGTTATTTATTATTTTCACTCTCAAACTCAGATATAGGATATTGCATTCATTTTCTTTATTCTTACCCTTCCAACCTTTCTTATTTTTCCTACTGCATCCTTTCACCCCTAGTACTCCATTAAAAGAGTTTCTTGAAAGGTCATTATTAGCTCTATCTAGCAACCACTAATGGACCTTAGGTTCAGTTTTAGTCTTTATTTGTATGTGGCATGTAATGGCTCTTAAAATTCTCAACTCCTTTGTCTTCTATTGCACCAAACTTCTGTGATACCCCTTCCTCTGACTTGGTTATATCACTGTCTCATTTGTAGATACATTTTTCTTTCTAATTCTATACTCCATGTATGGATGTCTCCAAGACTCTTACTCTTTTGGTTACTGTTTCTTATTGACTATTTTTTCCTCTGGTGGATTTTTAAGATTTTATTTATTTATTTGAGAGAGAGAGAGAAAGAGGCAGAAGAGAGCACAAGCAGGCAGGGAACAACAGGCAGATGGAGAAGTGGACTGGGAGCCTGACCTGGGACTCCATCCCAAGACCCAGAGATCATGACCTGAGCGGAAGGCAGACGCTTAACCAGCTGAGCCACCCAGGCGCCCCCTCCATTGGATTTAACTATGTTTATACCTGGTTCCTCAATCTGTATCTTCTATCCTGTGCTGTGCTGTGTGTCTGTGTTAGTTTACTCAGGCTCCCATAATAAAACACCGACTGGGTCCTTAAACAACAGAAATCTGAGATCAAGGTGTCAGCAGAAGTGGTTTCGTCTGTAGTCTCTCCTCTTGGCTGTAGATGGCCATCCTTACCCTGTGTCCTCACATGGTCTTCTTTTTGTGTTCATCTGTGTTCTAATTCCTTTTTTTTTTTTTAACATTTTATTTATTTATTTGAGAGAGAGAGAGAGACAGTGAGAGAGAGCATGAGCAAGGAGAAGGTCAGAGGGAGAAGCAGACTCCCCGTGGAGCTGGGAGCCCGATGCGGGACTCGATCCCGGAACTCCAGGATCATGACCTGAGCCGAAGGCAGTTGCTTAACCAACTGAACCACCCAGGTGCCCTAATTCCTTCTTTTTAAAAGGACACCAGTCATACTGAATTGTACCCACCCTAACTACCTAATTTCAATTTATTTTTATTTAATTTTTTTAAAGATTTTTATTTTATTTATTTGACAGACAGAGATCACAAGTAGGCAGAGAGGCAGGCAGAGAGAGAGAGGAGGAGGAAGCAGGCTCTCCGCTGAGCAGAAAGCCCGATGCAGGGATCGATCCCAGGACCCTGGGATCATGACCTGAGCTGAAGGCAGAGGCTTTAACCCACTGAGCTACCAGGCGCCCCACCTCATTTCAATTTAATTCCCTCTTTAAAAATCCTTTCTCCAAATAGTCAAATCCTAAGATTCTGAGGGTTAGGACATCTGCATATGAATTCAGGGGCAGGTATACAGTTCAGCCTATAGCAGTTTTATACTGAGTGGTTTTTTTAATAATGTCTCAAACACTCAACATACCCAGTTAATCTTATTATCTGGATCTTTCCAGAAAACAAACTTGATTATTTTCCCAACTTCCATGATTGGGTCAGGTCAATTGTTTTTTTTTTTTTTTTTCTCTATTTCAAATTAGAAACCATAGGTACAACATAATATTGTTTTCTCTGTGTTATTTGTATCAAATTAGTCTCAATCTTATTCTAGTGAAATATTTCTTGTCTAACTTTCTATTTTCACTACTATATCACAGTTAGTAGTGAAAGTAGTCACCAAGTGTTTGAATTCAATTCTCTGACCTCACTCATTACTTCTGTTATTGCCTCCCCTAATGAAGGACCTCTAGTGGTCCTGGGACCACTTCATTCAAGTTTCTACATTTCGTTCAAGTTTCTACAGAATTTTAATACTCTCTAGGATCTATCTAGCCCCTTTTCACAAGCTTTGCACAGAGGTGGCCCACGGCACTGCGGTAAACTCACAAAGGCACTGTGGGATACTGTCAATATTTAAAGGAAACATAAGCAATACTATGTATCTGTTGGATACCACATAAACAACTAGCTTGAGGTACTTCACAGTTTTAACATGGGAAAACTTTATATTCCTTTCAGTGATATTCTCAAAACATCAAGCTCTGTTTTTGCACTTTCAGCCATTCTGTATCTTTGTCAAAGGAAGTCTTCAGTGGATGCTGTGATAAAAACCAAATATTGCACAAAAATCAATGCGAAACAGGAATTAAAGGTAGCAAACTCGTTCTAGGTTTAAGAAGTTGTGTATTACCCAGTGGGCACACAAATCCCCTTTAGTAAGTCATCCTATTTATTTATGGGGGAAAAAAAATTATTATATTGCTTGAACTTGTGTGCATTATCTTTTTAGGTGGTTGTTCAGTTGTTAAAATGCAAATATTTGTTAAGTTGTTTGGCCCTCGCTACTGTGGCATATTCAATTGGTCTAGGAGACACTGCAAAACAACAACAACAATAACAAAACAAAGTAAGAGTACCGTACCACAAATTGAAGTTTTGGGACTTCCGACTTAGCCCCTGTTTGTATCTACCCATTCTCCTACTTTGATTTGCTTCAACTCATTTTCCTGCTGAAATTCTCACTCCAACAGCTCTCTGACTATTCAAATGCTGCTTTTCTTGGGGCACCTGGGTGGCTCAGTGGGTTAAGCTTCTGCCTTTAGCTCAGGTCATGATCCCAGTGTCCTGGGATCAAGCCCCACATCAGGCTCTCTGCTCTGCAGGAAGCCTGCTTCCCTCTCTCACTCTCTGCCTGCCTCTCTGCCTACTTGTGATCTCTGACTGTCAAATAAATAAATAAAATCTTAAAAAAAAATGCTGCTTTTCTTTCTCTGGTTGGCTAGTGTCCCACTGGTCTGAAGACTGAGGAGGAAAAAAGGGTTTCTTGGTGGTATTCTCAAAGACTCAGGGGCAACCACAGCAAATAAGAGAGCTAAAAGACTCTAGAACAGGGACAGCTCTGCATCAACTGTATCATCCATTAATGCTGGAGAATGCATTCTAACTACACGTCCCACGACATTGGTAAGTTACATGCACCATGTATAACTTCAATTTTCCACAATTTTAGACTCTGAAGACTCAACTTATAAATTTTATCTTTGAGAATTTCAAATTCATCCATTTTGGGGACAACACTAGAGCACTGCTTGTATTGCCAGTAGAACATTTCATTTTCTCTTGCTACTGAGGAACAAAACTGCCACTCTTCTATTGGCCAGAAAAATACAGTTTTCCACAGACAGAAGTAAGTGTAATTCCAGCTTACATTTAGAAATTCTTCCGTTTACTGGATAGATTATATTTATCAGAGATGAAAGTTGTGTTCCTTTTCAATACAAAGAGAAAGTGAATTTAATGAGAATAGTTCACTTCATGAAGGTCTCCAAAGACCTAGTGTTGTGTTTTTTTGTT
>NW_019154101.1:23737355-23908870 GCF_002288905.1 Enhydra lutris kenyoni | reverse complement strand
TTGGGGGGTTTTTTGCTTTTTTTTTTTTTTTTTTTTTTTTTTTTTTTTTTTTTTTTTTTTTTTTTTTTTTTTTTTTTTTTTTTGCCTTTCTTTATATCCATTAAGCAAAATTCTCTTCAAGCAGATTCAGTTATCAAATTGAGAGGCACTGCAAGGAAAAGGAGTCATTCACTCCCAGCGATGGTTAATTCTAAGCCCTTCACTCTCCTGATCCTCAAATTCACCCCATTAAGAAAAGAGCAACATAAGTAGCTGTTTCCCACGAGTACCTGTTTTAATTCTACCTTCAGGGGAAAGAAACAGCTTGTTTGCAAGTAACATTATAGTTACTATGCGATATATAACCTAATGTCACACATAATAATGTAGTGTGCATGCAGCACATTGCATTAAAGATTTAATGAGCAGGAAAGTTCTCCCTCATGAGTGGAAAAGGCTAAAGGTAATTCATAAAGCTAAGCTTTACATCAGTATTTAGTATTAGGCTACCTGTGTTGTAGCCTCCCCTACCCCCAATCTCAAGAAATATGAATTGAAGGGTGAAGGGTGGGTGATCTATGGTGGATACTATATATGAGGGGAAATTCTTTATTAAAATAGGATTGGATTATTGGGTTGTCTGCTATTAGAACATCATCTCTCTTATTCCATTAAATGGGGTGTAAAATCTAATATTTACTTTTGCTAACCAGAGCAAATATTTCAGGAGGGATATACAAAAATCGGAGAGGAAAATTCTGTAATATGGAGCAGGATAAATGAAACGTATATGTTAATTTCAGTTTAGCATCACAAACATGGCGAGTGGTTCATCTTTCTAGATTTTGAAGCTCCATAGCCTTAAACTCTGAAAATGTGTCCCTCCCTCCAAAGTGTTTATTGATGCATCTATTCATGGAGTTCTCCTTTAACATCAAAACAGAACTTCATGTTTTGTTATGTTTTTCTGTACATTTATAACATTGAGATAAGAGCATGTTTCTCTTCTTTCAAAGTTTGATAATTAGAAAAGAACGTGTGTAAGGGGATGCTGAATTAGAGAATGGGCAGAATTTACATAGGAGGTCCTAAAGTCACATCACCTTAATGCGTACGAATTTTGGAGGGTCAAAGGAGTACGAATTTTGAGGGGTCAAAGGAGTACGAATTTTGAGGGTCAAACAGAAACAATGCATTCTGGAAACATTGGCTTGGAGGGCAAGAGACCAAGTTAGGTAGTCTAGGAGATACAAAGAGGAAAATCATGAGGCTTTTCCTGCCTGCCTGCCTTTATTCCTCCCTTCCTTCATTTCTTCCTATCTGCCTGGTTTTCCTGCCTCCTTCTTTCCTTTTATCAATCTCCTCCTTTTTTTCCTCCCCTTCTTCTCCTCCCCACTCTCCTCCTTCTCTTCCCTGCCCTCACCAGCTGCAACGCATCCTCCTTCTGATTATTTTTTCACCTTTAGATATGGCCACATCCAACTCGATAATTTTGCATTCCTTTGTATTTTGTTATCAGCTAAATTTCTTCAGTATCCAAAATAGGGATGAAAATTATCAATGTGACTGTGCCAAGAACAGTTTTATGACAGGCACCCATCAGAGATATTCTCTCAGTGTGACACCAGCTGACCAGTCAGTGTCCCTGGAGCCCAGTCTCCTAACTGCTTAATGGAGAAATCAGTATGAACTTCTTATATGAATTTGTATAATATAAAATAACGCCAACCTCTCTTCAGCATAAGCTTCATGTCTTCCATATAACGAAGTAAGGCCCAAATTTACGGTCTCTATACTCAATTATGATTCAAAGCAAATGGAACTGTAAGGGTTTGATTGGGTAAGAATGTTTCTGGCTATAACTGAAAGCCAGACTGTTAGTGGTACTTATATAACAAGAGGGCCAGAATTAAACAGATCAAGTTTTTAAATATAACAAACATACTATTCCCTCCTCCACCCCACCCCCCAACTTCACATATTTCTACAAACACTTAAATCCATTTGGGGACACTTAAAATATAAACACCCCATAAAAAGATTTGCTAACCATCATATAGAAGATGATGGAGTACGGTATCCCGTAAACAAATTAAGATTTAATGTTTCCTCTAGGTTTTCTGACTGAGAGAACTACTTGTTACTTTGTGACATGCACTGGTAAGTGTTGAGTTGAAATAACACCATCTCAACAGATGTAAGTAAATGGTAGCAGCCAAATTCAACAAACTATTTTTTGTTATCAGGCCCAGACTCAAAAACAGGATCTTTGCAACAGCTGCTTGTCTTCTGTTTACTTACTTAAGTCTGGATGGAATGTTCCATTAGTACTCTTGCTATGGGTTGGATTAACTTATGTGTAAATATTCAGTACAAAAAATACATGTAATCCATAATTATGCATTGATCTAATCAAATAAGCTGTAAATTATGGTTTTATATATGTAAGTTTCTTACTGACTAGGAACTTAATTTTTTTTTTAAGTTCTCTGCCAAGAAAACAGAAAACTGCATGCTTATGACATACAACATGAATGCTGGTTAAAATAACAACATACATTTTAATCCAAGTTCCATTAAGTTAAAGAAAAACAGGCTTACTATTTTCACATAAATGATAAATGAACATACATATTTTATACACTTATGCACACAAATTCTGGTAAAAAAAACTTGTAAGAACACTGTAAAAAGGAGATCAATAATGCTATTTTCTATTTCAATTCAAAGTTTAGCTAACTCTCTCTTAGTGCTTAAGCATTTTGTCCTGTAAGAATATTATTAACTTTGCATAGTATATGGCTATTGTATAGCCTTTCCCTTCTAATTGCAAAAGCAGAAATAAACAGAATTCTGTTATAAACAGAATTTCTATCTTTCCATAGGCAATGCTCAATATTTATACTTTCAGGAACATTAAATATGGCTGGAAGGGCTGTATCCTTAAATGAGCTCAATTAATTCCAGGTTATGTTAGTTCAACAGACGTTATTTTGAAATAACGGTCAACTTCCCACAAAGACAGATGCCAGAATGCTAGTCCTGGAATGCAATTTTTGATTCAAAATTGATCTACCACTCTTCCTTACCTCTTTTCCCTTATTCATGAACTCGGCAGGTGATTCTTTATTACAGCAGTAGAAACTGGTTATGAATTTGGGAAGAAAAGATTCCCAAAGATGCAATGGAAACTAAGTCACACCCCAGAGGAGAACCAATAGCCTAATAAAATAGATTCAAGTGTCATCTTCCAGAATGAACAGATAAAGATTTGCATTAGTTATCTAACATGTCTATTAATGGGGAAATCAGATATAAATCACACAAAAGATCAAGTTCATTCCTGAAGATTTTTCAGACCTGGTTTTGGATTCCGGTTCTGCCTTTAAATGTTGTATGGCCCTTGGGAATTTATGGTTTCAGAGACTCCACTAATTTTCCCTAAAATGAGCTGAATTATACCTACCTGTGAAGTTTGATCTTAGGGTGAAATGAGGAAATATACAGAAAGTTCTCACTTGGTACCTAGCACATAGTATATAGTCAATAAATATTGTAAATCATACTCTTTTAATAAGGACAATTTTCAAAATTAAAATACGTACACACTTCACACTAAAAACATAATCATAATGATATGTATTTCATGATTCTAAATGCACTTTGCAATCCTAGGGTTTCTAGAAGAGATCACACTGTTGGCAGGATTCGGACCTTATTCATGTTTTAATGTTTCCCTATGGTACTTTGCATAAGCATCTTACAGACAGTAGATATTGCATAAATATCATCTGAATTTTAATCAAATTCAACACCATATATCATTTCAATGTATTATAGATGGAGAAGGCATAAAAAACCAGGACAAATTTGTACTACCCTCATGAGATAACTTGCTGGTTGTTATTTGAATAGGCCTTTATTGGTTTCTCTATTCTTATTTTTGTCAGTCCTAAAAACAGACCAAAGGAAATATGGCTATTTGAGTTTTCTGGTGATTTGAGCCTACTGCAAGAACTTACCATACTGCTGCCTGGCAAACTCAAAGTGCGTTTATTTTAAAATAAGGCCCTTTAGCATTTGGGAAGTTTGATCTGAAGTTGGAAGGAAAAGTAAATATTTAAGTCATTTAGACATTTACACACATACAGCAACTATATGTCATTACTTTTCACCAGATTCTATATGCTAGGATAATAGTGTAAATTCCAGCACTCACTAATACATATTTTATAAGTTACAAATACATTTTCAATTATGTTCTGATATATTGGCAAACAATGTACTCTCTGTATTAAAAAGACACCTAGCATTACAGATTCCAGGAAGCAATGAGCCAAATGCTCATAACTAGTCAGAGCACAATCTTGACACCACCGTTTAAGGGAGTAGTTGACAAATTAGAGGTCACCCAAAGAGGTGTGACCAGGATGCTGATGGCTCAAAAAGCAGAACAAGAGGTTTAGAAAGGAAATGGAGATCTTTAACCTTAAAAATAGAAGACATAGAGAAATCATGATTGTTTTCTTTGAAATGTCTAAGGGTCTATTATGTATAATAAAAAGAAAACTTGCTCTGTTTGTCACATAAAATTGAAGTCCATACAAGGAAGTTGGGGGGGGGCTATTTTTTGATCCTGCATAAAAATTAACTTCTAATATCTAGAACTGTTGAAAATGGAATGAGCTTTGTAGGGTATCCATATCTTTATAGATATATGAATAGAGGTCCAACTGCCTGGGTGTTGGAGAAAGAATACCAATTTCTGCTAAGAGTTTGGATTAGATTTGATATCACCGGCAATTTGCAATTCCACCATGTTAAATTTTACAGCTAATTTACTAATAGTTGGTTAATTAAGTATCAGGGTAACTCTTTTCAATTTCTATTGTAGAGTACCAAGATAGTAATTAGCTTTAAATATCTCTGTTCCTTGCTCTGTGGTTTTAGAAATAAAATACTTAGGTGACAGGGCAACATATGTCATTAAGAGAATAGTACTTGCATAGACATATCAGAGATTCAGAATGGCATAGTGCGAAAGAGTACAGGTTCTAGAGCTAGTCTTGAGGAAGCAGGGAGTAGTCAGATCTGCCACTTATTAGCTTTGTGTAACTAGGTAGAGCAAATTATTTAATCTTTCTTTGTATCAAGTCTGCATCGGGAAAATGGAGAGCATGCAATAGTAAATGACTCATAGGGTTGTTGTGAGAATTCAAATGAACAATCTAGAATAGTGTTTGATACTTTATCAATGTTTAGTAAAGGTTAGCTGCTACCATTGTTTTGTTACTGTTGCCATTTTGAAAAACAATCTCCAAAATTTTTTAACTATTCAGAGCAAGTTTCTCTGACTACCACCATATCATTGGGACACATCAATATGATCTGGATGTTTTAAGCTTGAAGATAAAAACATTCGCCATTTTTTTTAAGCAAGATATAGATAACATAAAAATATCGTATGTTTCAAAATTTAAGGGGACTGAGCCATACAAAAATCCAGTTAATATTTATATTGAACTTTAGAATTGAAATAGCATTTTTGCATCATTTTATCGAATTGCCAAAAATCTTATAGTGTAGGTTTATGATTATTATTACATTGTAGACATGAGGAAATTGAGGCCTTAAGAGTTTAAGTTTTACAGTTATACAGTTACTTTGGTGATACTGAGATGTATTCTTGATTTATGCTTACTTTTTAAAATACTCCCCCCTCAAGACATCTCTCAAACACACACACACACACACACACACACACACACTCCACACATTCTCACTCATTCTCAGTGTGCAAGGTGTCTACAACGCAAAGACCATGTGCTTCAGAATAAGATTAACTATTAGAGACTAAGACTGACCTATTAGAGAATCTTGGTCCATATATTTACTGTGTGACTTTGAGCAAATTAATTTAATTCTGGAGTCACTCTGTGCTATGTCAAAAAGAGAATGAAAATACCACCTTCAAGGGTTTTTATAAGGAATTCACTAGAGGAACCATATATAACCTATTCTCCATGTTCTATACCCAGCATGCAGAATTTCACGAAACATTATTTCATTTTCCCTCCTAATTACTGTGAGAACTCACTAAATACAAAATAGGTTTGCTAATCTGAATCGAAGTATTTGTGTAGAAAAGAAAAATACTCTGGTTGCTGAAACATGAAAATATACTATCTTCATTAATAATAAGAAAACAAGGTAAACTTTTCTAAAACACTATTTTTTCCCCATCAGACTAGTAAAGATCTCAAAGACTGACAGTGTACTCTATTAGTGAGGGGATTAGGGAAACAAGTACTTTCATGCCCTTGTGGTTGTAGGTACAAAATCTATGGGGTCAATTTGGTAATGTCTATTTAAATTACAAATGCATGTACACTCTGACATAACAATTTTAGCTCTGAAAATTTATCCAACAGCTCTACTTGCACATATGGGATATAGCTAGGCACATGATTATTCACTGCAACAATTTTGTAGAAAAATATTGAAAATAGACCAATGTCCATTAATAGTGATTGCTAACAGACATATTAATAAGGTTAATGATGGAGATGCCACTCTGCAAAGTGGTTTTATATACATTAACTCTTTTAATCCCCCAAACAATACGCACACAGCCTTACATAACAGGTATATTACTTTTATCACATTCGCCTTAAAGGTGAGAAAAACTGAAGCATTGATGGATTCCCTAACTTGCTTGAGGTTGTAAAGCTGACAGGTGGTGAAGCCAGGATTTGAACCTCAAAGCCTAGCACGAGAGTCAATGTTTAGCTTCTTCCAAAACAGCTGAACAAACTTGGATGCATCCATTCAACAAAACACAAATAACCAACCAATCAAATAAACTTATACCACACAAACATACGTACACACACAAAGAAAATCTTTATTCATTAATATGGAATTATCTTGATTATATTAAGCAAAACAACTATAATGTGCTTTTATAATATGTATGTCATGTAACCATTTGTGTAAAGTGAGGGAAAATTATATATATATGTATGTGGAAGTGTGTGTATAAATATTCATATATATATTCTATTAAAACAGAAATGTAGAAATAGAGAAAATAAGAGTTAACCCAAAATACATGATAGTTACCCTTTTGATATTATTTATTCTTAAATTAATTTTATCAGATGGAATGACTAATAGAATCAGCATTGCTATCTGGAATATCTAAAAGAAGTCAAATATTTGTGATTTAAGCACCTGAAAAATATTAGAAAGTGTGTTTCATAAAGAATGCCTTAAAATATTTTTATTGGGGTTTCTGAAAGAGGAATACTGAGAAAACACAGTGAAAAGGGGATCAGACCTGAGTGTTAGCCAGCCTTTTACAAACCAGATGTGTAATTTTTAAAGTATTTGTTCCTTAAGAATGAAGTCAAATCCAAAGTATAAACTATGGAAGTAAAGAGAGCTGACATGATGTCTCAGTTCATGGGAATCTCAGGGGAAGTATGACTTTGAGCAAATATTTGTCTCCGTGAGCTCTACTCTACATCTACTCATCTCTACTGTGCAAATTCCAACACTTTCCCTACTTATTTTACTGTGTTAAGATTTATACAATGTACTATTTATGAACACATTCTAGAGACTATATATATTCACACTTTTATTATTTGATACCTTTAGTTCTAAAATCCCCTGACCTAAATGACGACAGAAATCTCGTGCCTATCAGATCATACAATTTCAACTAGACGTTTATGACTTCTTGCTTCAGTAGGGAAACCCTCTAATATGCATAAATTATTGCACTCAAGTAAATATATTACATGGTATCTTAGATTTTTCTTCCGTTCATTCTTTTTTTGTTTCTAGTAGATAAATCACTAGAATAAATTGTCCTCACCAAATTCTGTAAGTTCCATGGGGCATTTCTAAAGGCAGGTCAGACGATGGCCTCCCTGACTAAAAACTATAAAACAAACAAAAAAAGCCCCCCCCCCACCAAAAAAAAGACAGAAAGAAAAGAAAACTATACTATTAAGTCAAGGAAAAACCATGGCCAAAATTTCAAAATGAAGCTGAGTATTTTTCATAAGCTATATGAGAAAGTTTGTAATTTTTCTACTAAGATCCCCAATTCCCATAAACTGTAGGTACAAAGGGAATACAGACAGTGTTCTTTACTATTTTCTAAGAAAACAGAGTTCCTGCCATATAAAGGAGACAGACCCTCAGGACACTCCAAAGTTCCTGCTAAGAGTTCAAAGAGGGCCATAAAAGCAGTCCTATCAATCACAACATGAAACACTTTCTCATACTCTCATGGGGGTGTCATATTTATGCAGCTTTGGACACTTATTTTCTTCATGTATTTTATATCAACTCAACAACTGTATGCTTCTTGGTGGGGGGGCAACATCCATGCATTCTGTGAACTTTAACATATTGCATTGAATTTTGTAGTGTGTATTTCATTTTATATACTATTTCTAAAAGGTTTTTAAATTTCTGTTGTTTCTTTTTCTTCTCAATCATAACTGAACATCCCTCCCACACAGACCAGCTGTTTCTCCATTTAAAAGAAGGCAAGTAATTTAACATCATAAATACCAAACTGCATCTCAAGGTCAGAGTCAAAAGCTTTTATGTCTCATTAATTTTCAAGCTCTTCATCAGTTTTTCTCATTGAGCTACCATTTATATCTTGGTATGTGGAAATGCATAAAACTTGTGTTATCAGTTAAAATGGAAGGTTCTCTCCAGCTATTAAACTAATATAAAATATTTTCAATTAAACAGGCAGTAGTTCGTACACTTTGTAAATGGCAACAGCAAAACTTCAAAAGCTTTTGAGTCCATTTACCAGGAACTCCTCCCCCTCCCATCCCCCCCCCGCCCCCCGCCTGCCAACTGAGGTGGATGAAAATCATCTCCTTGAGTCAATCCATGCTCTGGCTGCTGAGACACAAAAATATTGACCTTTATCTCCTAAATCATATCATTTAGGTCACTCATGTAATGCTTAGAAGTGGTACATTTTAAAATATTAGCTATTTCTTAGAAATTCACTAAAAGCACATAATAAAAAACCTACATGCATCACCATCTGATTTTCAGGAGTCATTTATTCAATAACAAATAAGCAGTAGTTCAATAATATAAACAACCTCACATCACTTTAGAATTTAAGCAGTATTTCTGAAAGTAATCATATATACAGAAATTAACTGGAAATCTTACTAACTTCATTTATCGCCTATCAAAAGACTTAATTTTTTTTAATCCCCAAAGCACTTATTTTACCATTAAGAAAACATGGCTAGAGATTATATACAATCTGTCCAAGGCCAAATTGCAAATAATGGCAGAGATTCTGGGTGTTGGCTTTCACTTCTATGACTCCATGGGTTTTTAGATACTATTGCTCAGAACAACATGTTTTCTGTTCTATTTTATTTTGTTATAATGGTTTTAAAGCAAGGTCCCAAATTATTTGACAGTCATCCTATTGAGTGTCATTGGGGTCTTTATCTCCTCTCTTGAATCTAGGTAGGTTTTTGACCACTTTAATCTGTGAATTATTGTGTGCAACTTCTGAGGTAAGGTCATTAAAGACCATTGAGCTTTTGCCTTGTTATCTGGGGACATTTTCTATTGGAGCCCCACACTGCCAATTACCCTGAGGCCACCATGCTTGGAAGAAACCCAAACTGCATGTACTGTTCATGCATGGGATGTCTGGTTGTCTGTCGCAGGTGACTCAACCTTTGAGTTATTGTATCCCAGGCATTTGATGTGTACATGAAGAAGCTGGAGGCTTCTTCAACTCCCCTACAACCATTCAAGTTGACTCTGCTGGGCCCCAAGATATTACTGAGAAAAGAGTACCTATCCTTGCAATGCCCTGTCCAAATTTCTTACTGTAACACGCACTATAAAGTTTGAGGTGGTCTGTCACTCAGAAAAAAAATAACTGGAACACTCGTAGAAGATCTTAATTCTCTCAAATATGGGTTAAGCACCATTGGCTACTTTAATAAGTTCAGCCACCTCCAGTCAAAAGCTATGTGCTTCTACAGCTTTGCTTTTCTTAAATAATCTTTCTTTGGAGCTATAATTGTGTCATCTTTTTATACATTATTTTTATAAGCACGAAATAGAATGGCTTTGCACGAATGCTTTTCTGAGTCAAACTTCTTCTTTAAATTCATTAATTCACTAAACATTTACTCAATATATAATCCATGTTTTTTAAACTGACATATTTCAAAGATCTAGAGATGAACAAATATGAATAAAATAATTATTCTTGGGTGGGAGATGAGGGGAGAGAGAGAATTGTTACTTAATTTCTCTTTCTTTTCCTCTTCCTACACTTCTCACTTTATAATGAAAGCATTTGGGACTTTTTTTATTTATTTTTTTAAGATTCTATTTATTTATTTGTCAGAGAGAGCATGGGAGCACAAGCAGGGGGAGCAACAGAGGGAGAGGGAAAAGCAAGCTCCAGTGAGCAAGGAGCCTGATGCAGGGCTAGATCCCAGGACCCCAGGATTATGACCTGAGCCAAAGGCAGACACTTAACTGACTGAGCCACCCAGGCATCTCAGCATTTAGACTTTAGATTAACCCCTGAAAAAGAGCTTTTGCTTCACCTCAGAGTTTTAGCTTTCTGATACTTTGTTGCCAGAATAATAGTTGTCTAAGTTTAATTTTTTGTGGCCAGAATAGTTTTTTTTTATAACATGTTCTCAAGTTTTTAAGTGGTCTAATTTATTTTTTTTTAATTTATACTTGACCACGCTGTGGTCACATAATAAAAATTAAATATTTTCTGGTTTGAGAATGTTTGAAAAATGTGTGTGTGCCTGAGTGTGTGTATCTGGTCTCTCCCTCATGAGACTAATTTTTAAAATATTCCTTTGGCATAGGCCCTATTTATAAATATAAGATTAAGAGAGTACTATTATTTGTTTTTTAATCTTAGTACAATTTATTTGCTAAATGTTTACCTCCTCTTTCCTCACATTTCAGAGACTGTGGAATGCATCAAAGTCTATTGCTACTACAACTGTTTGCTTGCAGAGCAATAAAAAGTATCCAGTAATATGAATATTCAAATGCAAGAAGAAATTCATGATATGTTATCATAATCTTCAATTATAACAAAGAACTGCTGGGGGAAACCTAATGGTTTGAATAGTTTCATAGCTATAAGATGAAAATAGGAGCACTTTTTTTTTTTTTTAAGATTTTATTTATTTATTTGACAGACAGAGATCACAAGTAGGGAGAGAAGCAGGCAGAGAGAGAGAGGAGGAAGCAGGCTCCCTGCTGAGCAGAGAGCCTCATGCGGGGCTCGATCCCAGAACCCTGGGATCATGACCTGAGCCGAAGGCAGAGGCTTTCACCCACTGAGCCAAATAGGAGCACTTTTAATTAGCAACCTATTCTAAGAAAATATACTAGTAAGAAAAAATTGCCTCCCTGTTTAATCATGTTTTTTACTTACTTAAAAATAAGAATCAAATAATTTTAAAAGAATAATTAAAAAAAGAATAAAATAATTAAACAACCTAAAACAGCCAAGGAATTTCACTATTTCCAAAAAAGTGGTCAAATCTGACAATATATTTTAAATATATTAAAAAGTTTAAAAATGAGAAGGAATATCCAAGCAAAATATTCTTTTTTTTTTTAATATATTTATTTATTTGACAGCAGGAGGAATTACAATTAGGAAGAGAGGCAGACAGAGAGAGGAGGAAAGCAGGCTCCCCACTGGGCAGGAAGCCTGATATGGGGCTCGATCCCAGGACCCTGAGATCATGACCTGAGCCGAAGGCAGAGGCTTAACCCACTGAGCCACCCAGGTGCCCCCAAGCAAAATATTCTTTATGCAAGATATGTTGGATATAAATTTTTAACAAGTTAATGTCATAGTAGACATTTTTAGAGTTACATTATATTTAGCTAATGAGAATTGAAGAAATATTAAAGTGTATCATAATCATCAGGCAAGCACATTCATCATTTTATTAACGTTTCCTAATGTCTTATTTTTAGACACCTGACATTCAAGAAAATGTGATCATTTTTCTTGACCAAATAAAATTCTGTTATAATTTTATTATTACTAGGTAATTTAATAAGCATAGTTTTACATATGGCTCCGTGTTAGGTTTGGCCCTTTTAAAAGCAAATACAGGGGCGCCTGTATCTATCTGTCAAATAAATAAATAAAAATCTAAAAAAAAAAAAAAAGTAAAAGCAAATACAAATATACAAATCCAAGGATATAGTGAAGAGAATTATGTGTTTCTCTCTTGGTAGAATTTACAAAATCTCTATTTTTTAAAAATAAAAATAGAAATTTAGGGAAGTGTGGTAGTTTCGTCAATATGTGAAAAAGGTGAGGAGAAGCAAAGTTTGCTCTTTGGGAGAGGTGCTCACATACACAGCAAGTGAGGGGAGAAAGAGCACAGAGGATCTTTGAGTCATCTTGTTAAAGCTCATTGGTTTCCCATCACAGCTTGATAAATCAAAGCAAAACAACCCCAAACTATGGATACTCTAGTAACACAACAATTGGAAAGAACCCATGTTTTTTGTCCACAAACTCAACACACTGAAACACATAACGATTCTTTTATTCTAATTCAGTTAGTTCTAAGCTTCCTAGTCCCTGGAATTTTCTTGCTTGTCATTCACGTCAGTGTGAACATTCAAAAGTGAATGTGAAACATTTTCAGATGAGTCAGTAAGTTCTTGTAAAGGTTGAAATTATGAAATTGTCTTTTTAACATTTCAGAGACATGTTTAAGACTTTACTTCCAGTTCTTTTAAGTCACACATTTATGTCTAAAATAAACTAGAATAAGACTAACTTAATTTACTGCATTTTGTTCATTCAAATACATAGGCCACAATCTGTAGTGGGCTACAAATGAGCCTGAGATTAATTCAGTTGAGTTGACTGGCAATTTTTTCCCATACATATAGTTTCATAAAGACACAGAATCAATGATGAGTTTTATGCTTCCTAGTATATGACCTAGGTGGTTTAATGCTTGAATATTTAAAATACATTCTATGTAATTGAGTTTCCTAAATAGCATGAAAGTACATAAGCAATTAACAATGAGCATATGAATTTTAACTTGTTCACATCAATATAGCTTAACTATAAAAATGCAGTTTTGATTTCCCAACTACTCATAAATGTACTCTCTTAAGTAAACAGTCTGTTGCTTTAATGAAGTCTACTGATCCAATTTAAACTATATCCATGTCAATGGAGTTCTTACTACAAAATATAGCCCCAATACAGATAGCCCCTGAGTTATGATGGTTTGTCTTTTGACAGTTTTTGACTTTGCAATGGTACAAAAGGGATATGCATGCATTCAGTAGAAACCGCATTTTATATTTTGAATTTTGATCTTTTTTCTGGGCTAGCGATATGTGGTACAATACTCTCTCATGATGTTGGGTAGCAACAGGGAGTCATAGGCCCAAGTAAGCCACACGATTGCAATTAAACAAACAATACAACTACTCCATACTCACACAGCCATTCTGTTTTTCCCTTTCATTTTTATTCAACAAATTACATGAAATATTTAATACTTTATTATAAAATAGGCTTTGTGTTCCATGATTTTGTCCAACTGTAGGTTAATGTAAGAGTTCTAAACATGTTTAAGGTAGGTCTTAAGCTAAGCTAATAGACTAAGCTATGATGTTCCACAGGTTAGGAGTCTTAAATGCATTTTTGACCGAATGATATTTTCAACTTAAAATAGGTTTATCAGGACATAACCCTATCCTAGGTTGAGCAAGATCTGTGTAACATGTGTATGGAGAAGAAATACCACTACACATTCTTCTTTCAAGTTACCTCCCGTTTTTTGGTTTTATTTTCAACACCCTGACTCTGTGATGTAAGTGAAAAACTCATAAAGGTCAGCAAGACCAGGTGGGCTCTGAGGGTCTTCTCCATGATAACAAATAGCTAGACTGGTAGAATTATTATGATGGATGATTCACTTTTTGGGTTTCCATTTGTATGTGCAGAATTATGTATACATCATTTAAAATGGCTTAATATTTGGACATTAATTACTTGAGGCTATTCTAATGATAGTCTTTAACACAATGCACATATTCCCAGGCTTCACAAATCCATGGACAGAAATGAAGACTCCCTGACACTGATGTCCAGGAAGAATAGCCCTTTTACATCTCAAAAGTAAATCCAGTTTAGTCCCTCATCAATAAATCTTTCTGTTATGTTGCTGTCAGGAGCCAGAGTGGGCACCCAGCTTCACACAAAGCTGCCTTTGGCCTTTAGTCAGATGGGGGAGAGTGGGCTTACCTTCACCCTGTGTCACAATCTTTCTCACAACATCTTTAACAAAAATATCACCCTCACTTCCAGTCCTCTGCCTTTATGTCTGTTGAAGTGAGGCTTCACAGCAGATTCTCAAGGCCCTACAAGGAGGGGATAGGAGAAAAGGGACACATCCCATGACATCTTCTCTATTTTTTTTTTTTTTTATCTCATTGTCTCCTCCTGGTCTTGTCAAAAGTAACTCCCACTTTCCTCTATCCAAAGATACAAGCATCCGTCTATACTGTAATTGCTTTCATACTAAGCTGAGCAGCTGGAAGCAACATAAAGTTATCTCACAGTTCTATGGGTGAGAATTTCAACACAGGTCTCACTAAGGTATAATGGTTAAAATCCTGGTGTCAGCAGGCCTACATTTGTTTCTGGATGCTCTAGGGGAGAATCCATTTTCTTGCTCATTCAGATTGTTGGCAGATTCAGTTCTTATAGTTGTAGAACTGATGTTTCCATTACTTTACTGGGCATTGGCCAATGCCCATTCCTAGCTTCTAGAGCTCATTCACATTTCTTGGCTCATGGGCTCCTCCATCTTCAAAGACAATGATTATGGACAAAGTCCCTTTCAGGTTTTGAATCTGTTCTTCCTCTTCTACTGTCACATCACTCTGACTCCCTTTTCTGCCTTCCTCTTCAACTTTTAAGGCCTTAAGTGATTAGATTGGGCCCATCTGGACAATCCAGGATAACTTTTGGGTCCTCAAAGTTAATCACATTTGTGAAGTTGTTTTTGTTATGTAAAGTCACATATTTATAGGTTCTGAGGATGAGGACATGGACATGTTTAAATGGATCATTATCCAGCCAACCAATATGTCAATAAAAAGAAATTCCAAAGGAGTCCCTACCTACCGGCTCTACAAACAGACCCAGATTTGCAATTTGCAATCAGTTGCAGTGACAATAATTTTGAATAATAAAAATAAAATATTTTAAGGAGGAGAAGTACGGAGAAGGAAAAAGAAACTTGCATATATAGATTTGCATACTTGCATATACAGATTATGGTTCCAGGTCTGCACAGTTTTTAGGGGGCAATAGAAGCTACCAGATTAAATCATAACACCCAGAAAAGGAAAGCTTGCATTGAAAACTTTGGCAGGTTTCTAACAAAAGGACTGTAGCCCTAGCAGACACAGCTATAATAAGAGCATATACTTGGTCTATGTATCCAATGTCATTTTCCTGAATTTCAAGCAGGAAGAAGCTGCGATCTCCCTAGAATATAAATCATGTCAAAAGTAAGAGTTAAACTCCAAAATAAATTAAGTAAAACTTAAAGTGATTTTCCCAAGCCTAGCACAGATAGACACAAATTAAGACCATATTGTACACATACTCTGCAATCATAATATTCTGCCAAACAAGAAAATGTCTTCTTTAAATAGACAGCTATATTTCTCAGGTTACTGAGCTGAAAGGAAAGAACATTGTATGATACACTTTCAATCACAGGGACTTAGTGACCGCTATTCCTTCTATATCATTTTTGTGCTACGTATTTGGAACTTTGTATATATTGTACTGATACAGAAATGGTAACTATATATAGGTAGATGATATCTATTCCTTTGTAAGTAAATGTCACTAATATTTAATGCATGGCACTTCAGATGTTGATAATTTTCTTTAAGCAACTGAATTGTTTTATGTTTAAGATGCACTAAACAGTATTTGGGATGGCATATTTTCTGTTGGCTTGCTTTTCATTTTAAAAGAAAGTCTAACCTCTCAATTTTAATCATCAGAGTAAAAGGGAAGATTTGAAGAAAGTGCATGAGCAGTTTCAGGAACTACAGGACAAAGGGATAAAGTGTGTTTATGCCTGGAAAAAAAAGGATATGCTCTACAGTGTTACGTTAGTAGCTAGAAACTACTCGATGTCAACATATACAGATGAAAAGTGAACAGCCATACTATAATACTGCAAAACATTGCTCCATTCTCCCAATACTAAGCACATTTTAATACTGTTTGCTATATAATAGGAATAATGATAATACATAATTCAGAGCACTGTGTGAAGATCCAACCAGATAGCTCAGGTAAAACAATCAGCATGGTGCCAGGTATGTATATGAATACTTAATACATTCCAGATATACATGTTAATACTTGATATATTTCAATTACTATTATTATTTTACCATTTATTTATTTTAAATTTATTTTAATTCCAGTATAGATAACATAGTGTTCTATTAACTTCAGGTATAAAATATAGTGATTCAACAATTCTATACATTACTCAGCGCTCATCATGATAAATGCATACTTAACCCCTTTCACCTTTTTCACCCATTTCCCCACCTGCCTCCCCTCTGGTAACCATCAGTTTGTTCTCTATAGCTAGAGTCTACCTTTTTATTTGTCTCTTTTTTTGGTTTCTTTTGTTTCTTAAATTCCACATATGAGTGAAATCATGTATTTGTTTTTATCTGACTGACATATTTCACTTAGCGTTATACTTCCCAGCTCTATCTATGTTGTTACAAATGGCAAGATTTCATTCTTTTTTATGGCTGAGTAATATTCCATTGCATATATACTATATCTTCTTTATCCACTCATCTGTTGATGGACACTTGATTTGCTTCCATATACTGGCTATTATAAAATGCTTCTATAAACATAGGGGTGTGTATATTATTTTAAATTAGTGTTTTATATTATTTGGGTAAATAAATACCCACTTGTGGAATTATTGGATCACATGATACTTCTATTTATAATTTTTTGAGGAATCTTCCTACTGTTTTCCACATTGGCTGCACCAGTTTGCATTCTCACCAACAGTGCACAGGGTTCCTTTTTCTCCAGAGCCTTGTCAACACTTGTTTCTTGTGTTTTTGATTTTAGCCATTCTGACAGGGGTGAGGGCATATCTCATTATAGTTTTCACTTGCATTTCCCTGGTGATCAATGATATTGAGCAGCTTTTCATGTGTTTGTTGGCCATATGTATGTCTTTTTTGGTGAAATATCTGTTCATGTCTTCTGCCCATTTTTAAATTGGATTATTTAGGGGGTTTTTTTGTTTTTTGTTTTTCTTTTTTTTTCTTTGCTATTGAGTTGGATAAGCTCTTTATATATTTTGGATACTAATCCTTTATTAGATGTGTCATTTGCAAATATCTTTTGCATTGAGTAGGCTGACTTTTAGTTTTGATTGTTTCCTTTTTTGCACAGAAGCCTTTTATTTTGATGTAGTACCAATAAATGTATTTTTACTTTTGTTTCCCTAGCCTGAGGAGATAGATCTAGAAAAATTTTGCTATGGCCAATGTTAGAGAAATGACTACTCTTCTACAATTTTTATGGTCCCAGGTCTCACACTGAGGTCTTTAATCCATTTTTATCTTATTTGTGTGAATGGTATAAGAAAGTGGTCCAGTTTCATTCTTTTCAATGTAGATGTCCAGTATTCCCAATACCATTTTGAAGAGAGTATCTTTTTTCCATTGCATACCTTTGCCTCCTTTGTCAAAGATTAGTTGACTATATAAACATGGGTTTATATCTGGATTTTCTATTCTGCTCCATTGATATGTCTATTTTTGTCAGTACCATCACTGTTTCGATTAGTACAATTTATAGTGTATTTTGAAATCTGGGATTGGGATACCTCCAGTTTTATTCTTTTTCAAGCCCACTTTGGCTATTCAGGGTCTTTTGTGGTTCCATACAAATTTTAAGATTATTTGTTCTATTTCTGTGGAAAATGCTGTTGTATTTTGATAGGGGTTACATCAAATCTGTAGATTTGTTTTGGGTAATATGGACATTTTAACAGTATTTGTTCCTTCAATCCATAAGTATGGAATGTCTCTCCATTTGTTTGTGTCATCTTCAACTTCCCTCATTAGTGTTTTATAGTTTTTGGACTATAGGGCTTTCATCACATCAGTTAAGTTTATTGATAGATATTTTATTATTTTAGTGCAATTGTAAATGGGACTGTTTTCTTAATTTCTCTTTCTGCCACTTCATTATTACTATATAGGAATGCAACAGATTTCTGCTTATTGATTTTTCATCCTGTGACCTAACTGAATTCATTTATTGATTCTGGTAGTTTTGGTGGAGTCTTTAGGGTTTTTTTATATATGGTATCATATCTGCAAATAGTAAAATTTTGTTTCTTCCTTACCAATTTGGATGCCTTTTATTTCTTTTATGTGTCTGATTGTTGTGGCTAGGACTTCCAGCAGTACGTCGAATAGAAGTGGACATCCCTGTCTTGTTTTTAACCTCAGGGGAACAGCTCTTAGTTTTTCACCATTGAGTATGATGTTAGCTGTGGGTTTCATGCATTGCCTTCATAATGTTTATATATGCTCCCTCCAAACCTATTTTGTTCAGAGTTTTCATTATGAATGGATATTGTACTTTGTCAAATGTTTTTTTGCATCTACTGAAATGATGGCATGGTTTTTACGCTCTTACTGATGTGATGTATCATGTCGATTAATTTGTGAATATTTAACGACCCTTGCATCCCAGGGATAAATCTTACTTGATCATGGTGAATGATTTTTTAAATGTTGGATTCAGTTTGCTAATATTTTCTTGAGGATTTTTGCATCTATGTTCATTAGATATATTGGCCTGTAGTTCTCTTTTTTTATAGTCTTTATCTGGTTTGGGTATCAGGGTAATAATGACTTCATAGAATGAAATAGGAAGGTTTCCTTCCTCTTCTATTCTTTGGAATGGTTTGACTAGAATAGGTATTAACTCTTCTTTAAATGTTTCATAGTAATAACCTCTGAAGCCAGAGGTCTTAAACTTTGTTAGGAGTTTATTATTATTGATTCATTTCATTATTGGTCAGTTATTACTATTATTAACATATCTAAGAGATAAGACAACTATTTAAATGACTGGTAAAAATTCTTGTGTGTCTAATAAAGTATAATTTCAAAACACTAACCTGTGTTTTACTTGTTGGAGTATTTTGTACTGAATATAGCAAATAATTAGATGACTAGTTTGGTTTTGTGTTCATATAAACATTTTAAAATTATATAAACTATCCTTCATTTTTGGAGCATATAGAAAAAAGTCTATTTCAAAGAAGGAGAAAGTGCAATGGGGTTAAAAAACTGTTAGGAATTACATACTGTTCTTTTAATTTGGTCAAGTGCTACTGATACTTAGGGTCTGGGGCCAAACTATACTAAATCTTTTTCTTTCTTTCTTTCTTTCTTTCTTTCTTTCTTTCTTTCTTTCTTTCTTTCTTTTCTTTCTTTCTTTCTTTCAAGATTCATCTATTTGGGGTGCCTGGGTGGCTCAGTCGATTAAGCATCTGCCTTCAGCTCACATCATGATCCTGGAGTCCTGGGATAAAGTACCACATTGGACTCCCTGCTCAGTGAGGAGTCTACTTCTTCCTCTATCCCTCACCCTACTTGTGCTCTCATTTTCTCTCTCTCTCTCTCTCTTGCTTGCTCTCTCTCAAAACCTTAGTTTAAAAAATCACCTATTTACTTGAGAGAAAGAGAGCATGCATGTGCAGAAGAGTGGAGGGAGGGGCAGAAGGAGAGGGAGAAAAAGAATCTCAAACAGATTCCTGGTGAGCACTGAGCTAGACACATGACTCCATCCCATGACCATGAGATTATGACATGAGCCAAAATCCAGAGCTGGATGCTCAACTGACTAAACTACCCAGGTGCCCCAGATGCTAGATACTTCCTAATACTTTGTATAGTCCCATAAAACAAATATCTAAAATATTAATAGCATTAAAAGAAAAGAAAAAGGAGAAATTGTTATAGCCCGAGGCTTTTCCATCACTATATCGAAGTCCATTGTCAGTAATTTTAATCTCTCTTTTGTATGTAGCCTCGACTCCTTTGCCCCTCTCTAGTTTCACCATACTCTCTTGCCTAATCCACACTAGAGTTAAATCTGTTTCTCTACCTTCTCTGCACCTGCAACTGTTGAGTTGGACACATCTGAAGAAATACTGCATGGTCCATTTTCTCTCCTATGATCCTGGATGCTACTTCATACTTTCTTTTTTCTTCTCCAAACTCCAAACTCTCCTTCCATAGCCTCACGCCCAACTCTCTTCTGTTTGTTTGTTTGTTTGTTTATTTGACAAATACAGATCACAAGTTGGCAGAGAGGCAGGCAGAGAGAAAGAAAGAGAAGGAAGCAGGCTCCCTGCTGAGCAGAGAGCCTGATGTGGGGCTCGATCCCAGGACCCTGGGATCATGACCTGAGCTGAAGGCAGAGGCTTTAACCCACTGAGCCACCCAGGCGTGCCTATTTTTTTTTTTTTTTTAAGAATGTAAATGCCAACAAAAAATTTCAGTGCTTTCCAGCACCACTTCAGTTCACATACAAGCATGTGTGTCCTTATTTTCTTCCTAGAAACAGGGGTCTATGCTTGATGTCTTCAGATCTTCCTCCTTGTTCTCTCACAAAGCTACAACAACCAAATTATTATCCCCATCACTCTACTGAAAATACACTTTTCAAGCTCACCAGTTACATTCATTGCTAGAACCCATGGTCAGTTCTCATTCCTTATTTTATTTGAGTGACTATAGTATTTGACAAAGTTGAGCCCTATGATTAATTGGATTTCAACATACCATTCTTCTGGTGTTCCTTCTACCTTTCTGGCTACTCCTTTTTCATCTCCATCCTGGTTTGTCCTCACTTCTCTAACCTCTAAGTGTTGGAGGGCTGCAAGGCTCAATCCTCAGGTCTGTCTTATCTTCCCTTACTCATTTTCTTGGTTATCACATCTAGTCTCCTAGCTTAAATGACATCTGTTCTCATAATTTCTTTTTAATCTTCAGTTCAGATCTCTCCCAGTAGCTACTGAATTTCAGACTTGTAGGCATTATCATCTTAACATATCACCTTGTATGTTTAAAAGGCATTTTAAACAATAAACTAGCAAGACTGAGCTTTTGATTTCATCAAAATTTGCTCTTCTCAGCCTTCTCTAAGTAAGTGGCAACTCTATTCTTTTAGTTGTTTAGGTCCATAATTTTGAAGCCACCGTTAGCTCTTCTGTCTCTCTCTCTCTCTCTCTCTCTCTCATTTTTTAATATTCCACAGCCAAACTGTCAAAATGTCTTTTGGCTTTAGCTATAAATACATCCACAGTCAAATCACCCTTCATTACCTTCACTGATACCACTTTAGCCTAAGCAATCTATCTGCTTAACCCAATGATTGCAAAGCCCCTGGTCTCCCTATTTCTGAACCTGCCCCCTTCTAGTCTGTTACAATGTAATAATCATGTTCATCCTGCTAAAACACAAGTCAGATAAACAAACTTTTGTGCTCAAAGTACCCCAGTGGCTTCCCATTTCACTGTGAGAAAAATATGAGAAAAATTACAATGGCCTAAAGTTCTATAATATCTTCCTCCTCCCCATCTCCTTCTACTCTCTCCCTCACTCATCCCATACTGAATTTTTTTTGACATACTAATCATCCTCATGTCTTAGCACATTTGTAGTTGCTTTCCTCTTGCCATAAGACCTTCTTGCCCAAGCTATCCATATACTTTGCTCCTATATCATCTTCAGTTCTTTGAATAAATATTTTACCTAAAGTTATAGCACCATCCACCTGCTGTCACTCTTTCTATTCCCTCCCATGCTCTATTTTTCTCCTTTACATTTATAATCATCCTATTATACTTTATGCACTTTCCTAATCAACTTTTTTTCTCTTCTAACTAGAATGTAAGCTCCAGGAGGGCAGAATTTTTGTCTGTCATATTCAGTGCTCACAGACTGGAATGTTCCTGACAAATAGTAGACATCAATGAATACATACATTAGTCATCAAATGGTAGTTTGCAACAGTACTTTCCTTAAATGTCTATTTTGAGCACTTAAGACTATATAATGGTAAAATTAAGAGCAATAAGAGAATCCCAGATGACCACCAGGAGAATAAGAGCCACAGTTGGAATAATGTTAATTATGTGTGAAACATAAACTTCATCTATTTCACAGATTTTTCTCATGGCTGGATTTACTACACTGCTCAGTTATTTAGAGCAGGGGTTACCAGGCTTTTGGTTTTACAATTTTATCAATAAATTTTTGTATATATGAGAGTGCACATTTATAGTACATGTTGTATCTATACACTATGTATTTATATATTACATAATATGCTGTAACAATATTTTTTAAAAAACAAAGATAAAAACTTAAAGTATGAGAAATAAATGAAACACTATTTTAAACTACTTAATTTTTATATAAAACTCCTCTTTACTCAACAATGTAATACTCTTTTTTAGAAAGAGCAACATAATTAAAAATGTCCTTCTATTTTTGAAAATGTTGGCTTACTATTTAGAGATATTACTAAGTACTGAAGTTTTAAGCTCTGTTTCTAAGTTCCATTTAACACTTAGCGTTAATCAGACTTTAAAAACAGTTTAGAAAATTCCATTCTCTAGTTCCAAAGTGCAGAGAAGAGTATTCATAGATCATAAATAAACATGAATTTGAGCCACAAAATGATAGAAACTTTCTGAACAATTGTTTTCAAGTTTGTTTCTGTAAAATAAAAGCTGATTTTGCAAGGCAATTTCCCACTTATTGACCAACTTTTTGTCAGGTTTGATGTTGTCCTTACTTGCTCTTCATTTTGTGAGGCAGAACAGCTCTTACACAGAGTCATGATAAGCATGAGTATATTCTTGTTTTTCACTTTTATGTTCATGTAGTTTTTCTTTTAAGGGATACATATTAAATTGTCTTCACTGTAGTTGTTGTTTTTTTTTTTAAGCGATACATATTAAACCCATGATTGGGGTGCCTGGGTGGCCCAGTCGATTAAGCATCTGACTCTTGATTTTGGCTCAGGATCATGATCTCAGGGTTGTGAGATCAAGCCCCACATCAGACTCTGCATTGATCATGGGGCCTGCTTAAGATTCTCTCTCTCTTCCCCTTGCCCTCTCCCAAAACCAAAATAAAAAACAAACAAAAAACATGCATTCATTTGTTGAGTCTTCATTAGTTAAAAAAGAAAATAGGAAACATAACTTATATAAACCAGCTTAGCTGAGCAAAATTATAGTAAAATATGTCATAATATTTCAGTTAATGAGCAAGTGATGTTACTACTACAAATCCT
The DNA here is from genome assembly GCF_002288905.1 of Enhydra lutris kenyoni. Classification (NCBI taxonomy): domain Eukaryota; kingdom Metazoa; phylum Chordata; class Mammalia; order Carnivora; family Mustelidae; genus Enhydra; species Enhydra lutris. Next base: position 23,885,373 of record NW_019154101.1, on the reverse strand, counting down.
CTCACCTTGTAAATGCTAATTTTTCCTTCAGAACATCTTCAGAATGGTACCTCACCAAGGGAATATGTTAGCAACAATCTATACATTGAATATTTAAAATGCTTTTACACTTTCCTGTTTTTTAGTTTAAATAAAATATGTATATTGAAATTCTAATGTTCCTACTATAAACACTTATTTGGATTACATACTTCCTGGGTTCTTGAAGACTCCTAAATTAGAGTATTTCTTTAGCCACATAGTTTGACATGAATGATTTAAGGCATTATTAGAGTGTCTTACCCTAAACTCATTAAAACTAGCAAATTACCAGAAATTCTTGAAGGAATAATTGGCAAATTGCTACGCTACAGAGGTACTTTTTTCACTTCTATTAAGTTATAAATTTTTGGCTTTACATATAAATATTTAACAATAAATAACTACTGTTTAATAAAATGATTAGAGTTCTATACATATATCTAAATTTAAACATCTACAAATTAAAATTTACACAAAATATAGATAATGAACACTAAGATGTTTTAGAAGTAAAAGTTCTTCTTTTTTCTAACTTAAATGCTTTCTGTATCTGAATCGCCATAATTCTCTCACTTATTTTACCTATGATGAGATGATAATTTTATAATGGCCAGGATATCGTTATTATAATCAATTTTCAGAAAGTACAGAATTATAATAGATATTTAATAAATGTACTGAAAAATGAGAAAATCATTATTTTAACTTGGAGCCTATCACTATTTTATATTGTGGAGATAGTTCACATCTAATCACATTTCTTCCCCTAGAATTTTAACAACTTAATATGCTTTATCCAATTTTCAAAAAAGGCTTTATAATTTGCACCAGTATGTTGTATATATAATGAACATTTTAAACTCAGATTTATAAAATTCAATTGAATACAGTAAATATGGCTGAATAGCTATTACGTCAAAGGCAGGATTAAGAGGGAGGGTTACCACTAGACAAATGAAACACTGTCCCTCTTACCAAGAAGATTAAAGTTGAGGGGAGGAAAAACACTGCACAAATGAATCTTTTTAATGATAAAATAAGACATTTCAAATGAATGTCATTATTACATTACGTATAAGAGTATGGTTGTATTTTGATATATTGATTTAATTGCTATGCCATCTGTGGTAATAACAAGCCTATTCTTAATGTCATCTGCAATAATGATTTTGCGGATATTATCCATCTTAATCTAGTTTACACTTTATGTTTCAAGGCTTTAAGCCTTGATTCATAACTCATAGTTTCTACACATATATTAGAACGTGTCATGACCCCTTTGCAATAAAAATTTGGTGTTAGCGATTGAAAACAACAACAACTATGATTTCTGGTAATGTGAACCAAGAGCTTTGGCTTTGGGATAATGTTGGCTGGCCTATAAGTGACAGTTATTTCCACCTTTGTACAATTCTAAGAAGCAAATTATGAAAGATACTTCTTGCCTGTACTAGGTTTATATGTAGTCTTCTGGAACACAAACTGCTGGCTACTGGCCTAAGTTTATTTTTCTCAAGGGACTTTGAGAAATATTTTGTGAAAATTCACAGGATCCATTTGTATCTGAGCTTCAGAACCACCTCTTCAGTTACAGAGGCTGAATTACCCCGAGCTCATAAATAGGAAGCTGGTACTTGTTCATGAATGACAGTCTAGAAGAGATCACATCCTGTAGTTTCTCAGAAACTGATATTTTAATTTGTTTTCCTTTTTCTCTATGAGAAATACTCAAAAGGAATCCAACAAGATCTGTTCACAATCTGGTTTCAAAGGAGGAAACATCTTATGTTTTAATAGGAATAGAGTATTTTAAAAGGAGAAAGGTTTGAATTTACTCACAACTTGGTAACAGATGATCTCCATGGCAAACACCATTTATAGGAGAAAGATTCATGGGTAAAACAACGCAGAGTTTCCGATTTTACTGTGGTGTCTTAGTACAGGTAGTTTATTGACATTCATTTCTCTAACTTAAAGGAAGGCTGAATTTAACACCAAGAAGAGTAGGTAATTGCCCCAAAAAACCCTCCTAAGATTGACCAAATGATTTAGCATTCACATAATTGACATAATTACAAACCTAATAAACTGGATATAGAAACCAGATGTTGGGATTTGTATATGAAAAAAAGTAACTTAAGGATATAAGATTCTAAAAATACATATTTTGTATCCAAATCACACTCTTTGTATTACCTGTATTTTTTTTTAAAGATTTTATTTATTTAACAGTGAACTCACAAGTAGGCAGAGGCAGGCAGAGAGAGGAGAGGGAAGCAGGCTTCCCGCTGAGCAGAGAGCCCGATGTGGGGCTCGATCCCAGGACCCTGAGATCATGCCCTGAGCTGAAGGCAGAGGCTTAACCCACTGAGCCATCCAGGCACTCCTGTATTACCTGAATTTTAAGAACACTTATTTTCTTGCTTCAAAATCTAATTTCGGGGAGGAGTCAAGCTGGCGGAGAAGTAGCAGGCTGAGACTACTTCAGGTAGCAGTAGATCAGCTAGATAGCTTATCTAAAGATTGCAAACACCTACAAATCCAAAGGGAGATCGAAGAGAAGAACAGCAATTCTAGAAACAGAAAATCAACCACTTTCTGAAAGGTAGGACTGGCGGAGAAGTGAATCCAAAGTGACGGGAAGATAGACCGTGGGGGAGGGACCGGCTCCCGGCAAGCAGTGGAGCAACGGAGCACAAAATCAGGACTTTTGGAAGTCTGTTCCACTGAGGGACATCGCTCCAGAGGCTTAACCGGGGTGAAGCCCATGCGGGGTCAGCGTGGCCTCAGGTCCCACAGGGTCACAGAAGGATCGGGGGTGTCTGAGTGTCGCAGAGCTCGCAGGCATTAGAACAGGGAAGCCGGCTACAGAGACAGAGCTGAGGAGTGAGCTCACAGCTCGGGGTTACCTTGAACTGGTTGCAGCCTCGGTGAGCTCGGAGCGCGGCCAGAGGCCAGGCAGATGGGAGTAATTGGGCGCTATTCTCTGAGGGTGCACTGAGGAGTGGGGCCCCAAGCTCTCGGCTCCTCTGGGCCGGAGACTGGGAGGCTGCCATCTTCATTCCCGTCCTCCGGAACTCTACGGAAAGCGCTCAGGGAACAAAAGCTCCCGAAAGCAAACCCGAGCGGATTACTCAGCCTGGCCCCTGGTAAAGGCAGGGCAATTCCACCTGGGGCAAAGACACTTGAGAATCACTACAACAGGCCCGTCCCCCAGAAGATCAACAAGAATTCCAGCCAGGACCAAGTTCACCTACCAAGGAGTGCAGTTTCAATACCAAGGAGAGCAGCGGAATTCCAGAGGAAGAGAAAGCAAAGCACAGAACTCATGGCTTTCTTCTCCCCATGATTCTTTAGTCTTGCAGTTACTTTAATTTTTTTTTTCTTTTTCAATTTTTTTTCTCTCTTCTTCTGCTACTTTTTTTTAACATTTACCCTTTTCTTTTTTAACGTTTTTAACTAGTTTATCTAATATATATATATATATATATATATTCTTTTCTTTTTTATATTTTTTCTTTATTCATTTTCTTTTTTTCTTTCTGAACCTCTTTTTTTTTTTTAAAGATTTTATTTATTTATTTGACAGACAGAGATCACAATTTCTTTCTTTCTTTCTTTCTTTCTTTCTTTCTTTCTTTCTTTCTTTCTTTTCTTTCTTTCTTTCTTTCTTTCAAGATTCATCTATTTGGGGTGCCTGGGTGGCTCAGTCGATTAAGCATCTGCCTTCAGCTCACATCATGATCCTGGAGTCCTGGGATAAAGTACCACATTGGACTCCCTGCTCAGTGAGGAGTCTACTTCTTCCTCTATCCCTCACCCTACTTGTGCTCTCATTTTCTCTCTCTCTCTCTCTCTTGCTTGCTCTCTCTCAAAACCTTAGTTTAAAAAATCACCTATTTACTTGAGAGAAAGAGAGCATGCATGTGCAGAAGAGTGGAGGGAGGGGCAGAAGGAGAGGGAGAAAAAGAATCTCAAACAGATTCCTGGTGAGCACTGAGCTAGACACATGACTCCATCCCATGACCATGAGATTATGACATGAGCCAAAATCCAGAGCTGGATGCTCAACTGACTAAACTACCCAGGTGCCCCAGATGCTAGATACTTCCTAATACTTTGTATAGTCCCATAAAACAAATATCTAAAATATTAATAGCATTAAAAGAAAAGAAAAAGGAGAAATTGTTATAGCCCGAGGCTTTTCCATCACTATATCGAAGTCCATTGTCAGTAATTTTAATCTCTCTTTTGTATGTAGCCTCGACTCCTTTGCCCCTCTCTAGTTTCACCATACTCTCTTGCCTAATCCACACTAGAGTTAAATCTGTTTCTCTACCTTCTCTGCACCTGCAACTGTTGAGTTGGACACATCTGAAGAAATACTGCATGGTCCATTTTCTCTCCTATGATCCTGGATGCTACTTCATACTTTCTTTTTTCTTCTCCAAACTCCAAACTCTCCTTCCATAGCCTCACGCCCAACTCTCTTCTGTTTGTTTGTTTGTTTGTTTATTTGACAAATACAGATCACAAGTTGGCAGAGAGGCAGGCAGAGAGAAAGAAAGAGAAGGAAGCAGGCTCCCTGCTGAGCAGAGAGCCTGATGTGGGGCTCGATCCCAGGACCCTGGGATCATGACCTGAGCTGAAGGCAGAGGCTTTAACCCACTGAGCCACCCAGGCGTGCCTATTTTTTTTTTTTTTTTAAGAATGTAAATGCCAACAAAAAATTTCAGTGCTTTCCAGCACCACTTCAGTTCACATACAAGCATGTGTGTCCTTATTTTCTTCCTAGAAACAGGGGTCTATGCTTGATGTCTTCAGATCTTCCTCCTTGTTCTCTCACAAAGCTACAACAACCAAATTATTATCCCCATCACTCTACTGAAAATACACTTTTCAAGCTCACCAGTTACATTCATTGCTAGAACCCATGGTCAGTTCTCATTCCTTATTTTATTTGAGTGACTATAGTATTTGACAAAGTTGAGCCCTATGATTAATTGGATTTCAACATACCATTCTTCTGGTGTTCCTTCTACCTTTCTGGCTACTCCTTTTTCATCTCCATCCTGGTTTGTCCTCACTTCTCTAACCTCTAAGTGTTGGAGGGCTGCAAGGCTCAATCCTCAGGTCTGTCTTATCTTCCCTTACTCATTTTCTTGGTTATCACATCTAGTCTCCTAGCTTAAATGACATCTGTTCTCATAATTTCTTTTTAATCTTCAGTTCAGATCTCTCCCAGTAGCTACTGAATTTCAGACTTGTAGGCATTATCATCTTAACATATCACCTTGTATGTTTAAAAGGCATTTTAAACAATAAACTAGCAAGACTGAGCTTTTGATTTCATCAAAATTTGCTCTTCTCAGCCTTCTCTAAGTAAGTGGCAACTCTATTCTTTTAGTTGTTTAGGTCCATAATTTTGAAGCCACCGTTAGCTCTTCTGTCTCTCTCTCTCTCTCTCTCTCTCTCATTTTTTAATATTCCACAGCCAAACTGTCAAAATGTCTTTTGGCTTTAGCTATAAATACATCCACAGTCAAATCACCCTTCATTACCTTCACTGATAGCACTTTAGCCTAAGCAATCTATCTGCTTAACCCAATGATTGCAAAGCCCCTGGTCTCCCTATTTCTGAACCTGCCCCCTTCTAGTCTGTTACAATGTAATAATCATGTTCATCCTGCTAAAACACAAGTCAGATAAACAAACTTTTGTGCTCAAAGTACCCCAGTGGCTTCCCATTTCACTGTGAGAAAAATATGAGAAAAATTACAATGGCCTAAAGTTCTATAATATCTTCCTCCTCCCCATCTCCTTCTACTCTCTCCCTCACTCATCCCATACTGAATTTTTTTTGACATACTAATCATCCTCATGTCTTAGCACATTTGTAGTTGCTTTCCTCTTGCCATAAGACCTTCTTGCCCAAGCTATCCATATACTTTGCTCCTATATCATCTTCAGTTCTTTGAATAAATATTTTACCTAAAGTTATAGCACCATCCACCTGCTGTCACTCTTTCTATTCCCTCCCATGCTCTATTTTTCTCCTTTACATTTATAATCATCCTATTATACTTTATGCACTTTCCTAATCAACTTTTTTTCTCTTCTAACTAGAATGTAAGCTCCAGGAGGGCAGAATTTTTGTCTGTCATATTCAGTGCTCACAGACTGGAATGTTCCTGACAAATAGTAGACATCAATGAATACATACATTAGTCATCAAATGGTAGTTTGCAACAGTACTTTCCTTAAATGTCTATTTTGAGCACTTAAGACTATATAATGGTAAAATTAAGAGCAATAAGAGAATCCCAGATGACCACCAGGAGAATAAGAGCCACAGTTGGAATAATGTTAATTATGTGTGAAACATAAACTTCATCTATTTCACAGATTTTTCTCATGGCTGGATTTACTACACTGCTCAGTTATTTAGAGCAGGGGTTACCAGGCTTTTGGTTTTACAATTTTATCAATAAATTTTTGTATATATGAGAGTGCACATTTATAGTACATGTTGTATCTATACACTATGTATTTATATATTACATAATATGCTGTAACAATATTTTTTAAAAAACAAAGATAAAAACTTAAAGTATGAGAAATAAATGAAACACTATTTTAAACTACTTAATTTTTATATAAAACTCCTCTTTACTCAACAATGTAATACTCTTTTTTAGAAAGAGCAACATAATTAAAAATGTCCTTCTATTTTTGAAAATGTTGGCTTACTATTTAGAGATATTACTAAGTACTGAAGTTTTAAGCTCTGTTTCTAAGTTCCATTTAACACTTAGCGTTAATCAGACTTTAAAAACAGTTTAGAAAATTCCATTCTCTAGTTCCAAAGTGCAGAGAAGAGTATTCATAGATCATAAATAAACATGAATTTGAGCCACAAAATGATAGAAACTTTCTGAACAATTGTTTTCAAGTTTGTTTCTGTAAAATAAAAGCTGATTTTGCAAGGCAATTTCCCACTTATTGACCAACTTTTTGTCAGGTTTGATGTTGTCCTTACTTGCTCTTCATTTTGTGAGGCAGAACAGCTCTTACACAGAGTCATGATAAGCATGAGTATATTCTTGTTTTTCACTTTTATGTTCATGTAGTTTTTCTTTTAAGGGATACATATTAAATTGTCTTCACTGTAGTTGTTGTTTTTTTTTTTAAGCGATACATATTAAACCCATGATTGGGGTGCCTGGGTGGCCCAGTCGATTAAGCATCTGACTCTTGATTTTGGCTCAGGATCATGATCTCAGGGTTGTGAGATCAAGCCCCACATCAGACTCTGCATTGATCATGGGGCCTGCTTAAGATTCTCTCTCTCTTCCCCTTGCCCTCTCCCAAAACCAAAATAAAAAACAAACAAAAAACATGCATTCATTTGTTGAGTCTTCATTAGTTAAAAAAGAAAATAGGAAACATAACTTATATAAACCAGCTTAGCTGAGCAAAATTATAGTAAAATATGTCATAATATTTCAGTTAATGAGCAAGTGATGTTACTACTACAAATCCTCTCACCTTGTAAATGCTAATTTTTCCTTCAGAACATCTTCAGAATGGTACCTCACCAAGGGAATATGTTAGCAACAATCTATACATTGAATATTTAAAATGCTTTTACACTTTCCTGTTTTTTAGTTTAAATAAAATATGTATATTGAAATTCTAATGTTCCTACTATAAACACTTATTTGGATTACATACTTCCTGGGTTCTTGAAGACTCCTAAATTAGAGTATTTCTTTAGCCACATAGTTTGACATGAATGATTTAAGGCATTATTAGAGTGTCTTACCCTAAACTCATTAAAACTAGCAAATTACCAGAAATTCTTGAAGGAATAATTGGCAAATTGCTACGCTACAGAGGTACTTTTTTCACTTCTATTAAGTTATAAATTTTTGGCTTTACATATAAATATTTAACAATAAATAACTACTGTTTAATAAAATGATTAGAGTTCTATACATATATCTAAATTTAAACATCTACAAATTAAAATTTACACAAAATATAGATAATGAACACTAAGATGTTTTAGAAGTAAAAGTTCTTCTTTTTTCTAACTTAAATGCTTTCTGTATCTGAATCGCCATAATTCTCTCACTTATTTTACCTATGATGAGATGATAATTTTATAATGGCCAGGATATCGTTATTATAATCAATTTTCAGAAAGTACAGAATTATAATAGATATTTAATAAATGTACTGAAAAATGAGAAAATCATTATTTTAACTTGGAGCCTATCACTATTTTATATTGTGGAGATAGTTCACATCTAATCACATTTCTTCCCCTAGAATTTTAACAACTTAATATGCTTTATCCAATTTTCAAAAAAGGCTTTATAATTTGCACCAGTATGTTGTATATATAATGAACATTTTAAACTCAGATTTATAAAATTCAATTGAATACAGTAAATATGGCTGAATAGCTATTACGTCAAAGGCAGGATTAAGAGGGAGGGTTACCACTAGACAAATGAAACACTGTCCCTCTTACCAAGAAGATTAAAGTTGAGGGGAGGAAAAACACTGCACAAATGAATCTTTTTAATGATAAAATAAGACATTTCAAATGAATGTCATTATTACATTACGTATAAGAGTATGGTTGTATTTTGATATATTGATTTAATTGCTATGCCATCTGTGGTAATAACAAGCCTATTCTTAATGTCATCTGCAATAATGATTTTGCGGATATTATCCATCTTAATCTAGTTTACACTTTATGTTTCAAGGCTTTAAGCCTTGATTCATAACTCATAGTTTCTACACATATATTAGAACGTGTCATGACCCCTTTGCAATAAAAATTTGGTGTTAGCGATTGAAAACAACAACAACTATGATTTCTGGTAATGTGAACCAAGAGCTTTGGCTTTGGGATAATGTTGGCTGGCCTATAAGTGACAGTTATTTCCACCTTTGTACAATTCTAAGAAGCAAATTATGAAAGATACTTCTTGCCTGTACTAGGTTTATATGTAGTCTTCTGGAACACAAACTGCTGGCTACTGGCCTAAGTTTATTTTTCTCAAGGGACTTTGAGAAATATTTTGTGAAAATTCACAGGATCCATTTGTATCTGAGCTTCAGAACCACCTCTTCAGTTACAGAGGCTGAATTACCCCGAGCTCATAAATAGGAAGCTGGTACTTGTTCATGAATGACAGTCTAGAAGAGATCACATCCTGTAGTTTCTCAGAAACTGATATTTTAATTTGTTTTCCTTTTTCTCTATGAGAAATACTCAAAAGGAATCCAACAAGATCTGTTCACAATCTGGTTTCAAAGGAGGAAACATCTTATGTTTTAATAGGAATAGAGTATTTTAAAAGGAGAAAGGTTTGAATTTACTCACAACTTGGTAACAGATGATCTCCATGGCAAACACCATTTATAGGAGAAAGATTCATGGGTAAAACAACGCAGAGTTTCCGATTTTACTGTGGTGTCTTAGTACAGGTAGTTTATTGACATTCATTTCTCTAACTTAAAGGAAGGCTGAATTTAACACCAAGAAGAGTAGGTAATTGCCCCAAAAAACCCTCCTAAGATTGACCAAATGATTTAGCATTCACATAATTGACATAATTACAAACCTAATAAACTGGATATAGAAACCAGATGTTGGGATTTGTATATGAAAAAAAGTAACTTAAGGATATAAGATTCTAAAAATACATATTTTGTATCCAAATCACACTCTTTGTATTACCTGTATTTTTTTTTAAAGATTTTATTTATTTAACAGTGAACTCACAAGTAGGCAGAGGCAGGCAGAGAGAGGAGAGGGAAGCAGGCTTCCCGCTGAGCAGAGAGCCCGATGTGGGGCTCGATCCCAGGACCCTGAGATCATGCCCTGAGCTGAAGGCAGAGGCTTAACCCACTGAGCCATCCAGGCACTCCTGTATTACCTGAATTTTAAGAACACTTATTTTCTTGCTTCAAAATCTAATTTCGGGGAGGAGTCAAGCTGGCGGAGAAGTAGCAGGCTGAGACTACTTCAGGTAGCAGTAGATCAGCTAGATAGCTTATCTAAAGATTGCAAACACCTACAAATCCAAAGGGAGATCGAAGAGAAGAACAGCAATTCTAGAAACAGAAAATCAACCACTTTCTGAAAGGTAGGACTGGCGGAGAAGTGAATCCAAAGTGACGGGAAGATAGACCGTGGGGGAGGGACCGGCTCCCGGCAAGCAGTGGAGCAACGGAGCACAAAATCAGGACTTTTGGAAGTCTGTTCCACTGAGGGACATCGCTCCAGAGGCTTAACCGGGGTGAAGCCCATGCGGGGTCAGCGTGGCCTCAGGTCCCACAGGGTCACAGAAGGATCGGGGGTGTCTGAGTGTCGCAGAGCTCGCAGGCATTAGAACAGGGAAGCCGGCTACAGAGACAGAGCTGAGGAGTGAGCTCACAGCTCGGGGTTACCTTGAACTGGTTGCAGCCTCGGTGAGCTCGGAGCGCGGCCAGAGGCCAGGCAGATGGGAGTAATTGGGCGCTATTCTCTGAGGGTGCACTGAGGAGTGGGGCCCCAAGCTCTCGGCTCCTCTGGGCCGGAGACTGGGAGGCTGCCATCTTCATTCCCGTCCTCCGGAACTCTACGGAAAGCGCTCAGGGAACAAAAGCTCCCGAAAGCAAACCCGAGCGGATTACTCAGCCTGGCCCCTGGTAAAGGCAGGGCAATTCCACCTGGGGCAAAGACACTTGAGAATCACTACAACAGGCCCGTCCCCCAGAAGATCAACAAGAATTCCAGCCAGGACCAAGTTCACCTACCAAGGAGTGCAGTTTCAATACCAAGGAGAGCAGCGGAATTCCAGAGGAAGAGAAAGCAAAGCACAGAACTCATGGCTTTCTTCTCCCCATGATTCTTTAGTCTTGCAGTTACTTTAATTTTTTTTTTCTTTTTCAATTTTTTTTCTCTCTTCTTCTGCTACTTTTTTTTAACATTTACCCTTTTCTTTTTTAACGTTTTTAACTAGTTTATCTAATATATATATATATATATATATATATATATATATTCTTTTCTTTTTTATATTTTTTCTTTATTCATTTTCTTTTTTTCTTTCTGAACCTCTTTTTTTTTTTTAAAGATTTTATTTATTTATTTGACAGACAGAGATCACAAGCAGGCAGAGAAGCAGGCAGAGAGGAAGCAGGCTCCCTGCTGAGCAGAGAGCCAGATGTGGGGCTCGATCCCAGGACCCTGAGATCATGACCTGAGCCGAAGGCAGAGGCTTTAACCCACTGAGCCACCCAGGCACACCTCTGAACCTCTTTTTATCCCCTTTCTCACCCCCCACGATTTGGGATCTCTTCTGATTTGGTTAAAGCATATTTTCCTGGGGTCTTTGGCAACCTTTTAGTATTTTACTTGCTCCTTCACATACTCTTATGTGGACAAAATGACAAGGCGGAAAAAATCACCACAAAAAAAAAAGAACAAGAGGCAGTACCAAAGGCTAGGGACCTAATCAATACAGACATTGGTAATATATCAGATCTAGAGTTCAGAATGACGATCCTCAAGGTTCTAGCCAGGCTCAAAAAAGGCATGGAAGATATTAGAGAAACCCTCTCGGGAGATATAAAAGCCCTTTCTGGAGAAATAAAAGAACTAAAATCTAACCAAGTTGAAATCAAAAAAGCTATTAATGAGGTGCAATCAAAAATGGAGGCTCTCACTGCTAGGATAAATGAGGCAGAAGAAAGAATTAGCGATATAGAAGACCAAATGACAGAGAATAAAGAAGCTGAGCAAAAGAGGGACAAACAGCTACTGGACCCACGAGGGTTGAATTCGAGAGATAAGTGACACCATAAGACGAAACAACATTAGAATAATTGGGATTCCAGAAGAAGAAGAAAGAGAGAGGGGAGCAGAAGCTATATTGGAGAGAATTATTGGAGAGAATTTCCCCAATATGGAAAAGGGAACAAGCATCAAAATCCAGGAGGTGCAGAGAACCCCCTCAAAATCAATAAAAATAGGTCCACACCCCATCACCTAATAGTAAAATTTACAAGTCTTAGTGACAAAGAGAAAATCCTGAAAGCAGCCCGGGAAAAGAAGTCTGTAACATACAATGGTAAAAATATTTGATTGGCAGCAGACTTATCCACAGAGACCTGGCAGGCCAGAAAGAGCTGGCATGATATATTCAGAGTACTAAACGAGAAAAACATGCAGCCAAGAATACTATATCCAGCTAGGCTATCATTGAAAATAGAAGGAGAGATTAAAAGCTTCCAGGACAAATAAAAACTGAAAGAATTTGCAAACACCAACCCAGCTCTACAGGAAATACTGAAAGGGGTTCTCTATGAAAAGAGAGAGCCTAAAAGTAGTAGATCAGAAAGGAACAGACAATATACAATAACAGTCACCTTACAGGCAGTACAATGGCACTAAATTCATATCTCTCAATAGTTACCCCGAATGTTAATGGGCTAAATGCCCCAATCAAAAGACACAGGGCATCAGAATGGATAAAAAAACAAAACCCATCTATATGTTGCCTACAAAAAACTCATTTTAAACCCGAAGACACCTCCAGATTTAAAATGAGGGGGTGGAAAACAATTTACCATGCTAATGGACATCAGAAGAAAGCAGGAGCGGCAATCCTTATATCAGATCAATTAGATTTTAAGCCAAAGACTATAATAAGAGATGAGGAAGGACACTCTATCATACTCAAAGGATCTGTCCAACAAGAAGATCTAACAATTTTAAATATCTATGCCCCTAACATGGGAGCAGCCAACTATATAAACCAATTAATAACAAAATCAAAGAAACACATCAACAATAATACAATAATAGTAGGGGACTTTAACATTCCCCTCACTGAAGTGGACAGAATACCCAAGCAAAAGATCAACAAGGAAATAAAGGCCTTAAATGACACACTGGACCAGATGGACATCACAGATAAATTCAGAACATTTCATCCCAAAGCAATAGGATACACATTCTTCTCGAGTGCACATGGAACATTCTCCAGAATAGATCACATCCTGGGTCCTAAATCAGGTCTCAACTGGTATCAAAAGATTAGAATCATTCCCTGCATATTTTCAGACCACAATGCTCTGAAGCTAGAACTCAATCACAAGAGGAAATCTGGAAAGAACCCAAATATGTGGAGACTAAACAGCATCCTTCTAAAGAATGAATGGGTCAACCAGGAAATTAAAGAAGAATTGAAAAAATTCATGGAGACAAATGATAATGAAAACACAATGGTTCAAAATCTGTGGGACACAACAAAGGCAGTCCTGAGAAGAAAATATATAGCGGTACAAGCCTTTCTCAAGAAACAAGAATGGTCTCAGGTACACAACCTAACCCTGCACCTAAAGGAGCTGGAGAAAGAACAACAAACAAAGCCTAAACCCAGCAGGAGAAGAGAAATCATAAAGATCAGAGCAGAAATCAATGAAATAGAAACCAAAAAAAATAATAGAACAAATCAACAAAACTAGGAGCTGGTTCTTTGAAAGAATTAATAAGATCGATAAACCCCTGGCCAGACTTATCAAAAATAAAAGAGAAAGGACCCAAATAAATAAAGTCATGAATGAAAGAGGAGAGATCACAACTAACACCAAAGAAATACAGACAATTATAAGAACATACTATGAGCAACTCTACGCCAACAAATTTGACAATCTGGAAGAAATGGATGCATTCCTAGAGACATATAAACTACCACAACTGAACCAGGATGAAATAGAAAACCTGAACAGACCCATAACCAGTAAGGAGATTAAAACAGTCATCAAAAATCTCCAAACAAAACCCCAGGGCCAGACGGCTTCCCGGGGGAATTCTACCAAACATTTAAAGAAGAACTAATTCCTATTCTCCTGAAACTGTTCCAAAAAATAGAAATGGAAGGAAAACTTCCAAACTCATTTTATGAGGCCAGTATCACCTTGATCCCAAAACCAGACAAGGATCCCATCAAAAAAGAGAACTACAGACCAATATCCTTGATGAACACAGATGCGAAAATTCTCACCAAAATACTAGCCAATAGGATTCAACAGTACATTAAAAGGATTATTCACCACAATCAAGTGGGATTTATTCCAGGGCTGCAAGGTTGGTTCAACATCCGCAAATCAATCAATGTGATACAACACATTAATAAAAGAAAGAACAAGAACCATATGATACTCTCAATAGATGCTGAAAAAGCATTTGACAAAGTACAGCATCCCTTCCTGATCAAAACTCTTCAAAGTGTAGGGATAGAGGGCACATACCTCAATATCATCAAAGCCATCTATGAAAAACCTACCGCAAATATCATTCTCAATGGAGAAAAACTGAAAGCTTTTCCACTAAGGTCAGGAACACGGCAAGGATGTCCTTTATCACCACTGTTATTCAACATAGTACTAGAAGTCCTAGCCTCAGCAATCAGACAACAAAAGGAAATTAAAGGCATCCAAATCAGCAAAGAAGAAGTCAAACTATCACTCTTCACAGATGATATGATACTATATGTGGAAAACCCAAAAGACTCCACTCCAAAACTGCTAGAACTTGTACAGGAATCCAGTAAAGTGTCAGGATATAAAATCAATGCACAGACATCAGCGGCATTTCTCTACACCAATGACAAGACAGAAGAAAGAGAAATTAAGGAGTCAATCCCATTTACAATTGCACCCAAAACTATAAGATACCTAGGAATAAACCTAACCAAAGAGGCTAAGAATCTATACTCAGAAAACTATAAAGTACTCATGAAAGAAATTGAGGAAGACACAAAGAAAGGGAAAAATGTTCCATGCTCCTGGATTGGAAGAATAAATATTGTGAAAATGTCTATGCTACCTAAAGCAATCTACACATTTAATGCAATTCCTATCAAAGTACCATCCATTTTTTTCAAAGAAATGGAACAAATAATCCTAAAATTTATATGGAACCAGAAAAGACCTCAAATAGCCAAAGGAATATTGAAAAAGAAAGCCAAAGTTGGTGGCATCACAATTCTGGACTTCAAGCTCTATTACAAAGCTGTCATCATCAAGACAGCATGGTACTGGCACAAAAACAGACACATAGATCAATGGAACAGAATAGAGAGCCCAGAAATAGACCCTCAACTCTATGGTCAACTCATCTTCGACAAAGCAGGAAAGAATGTCCAATGGAAAAAAGACAGCTTCTTCAATAAATGGTGTTGGGAAAATTGGACAGCCACATGCAGAAAAAAGAAATTGGACCATTTCCTTACACCACACACAAAAATAGACTCAAAATGTATGAAGGACCTCAATGTGAGAAAGGAATCCATCAAAATCCTTGAGGAGAACACAGGCAGCAACTTCTTCGACCTCAGCCGCAGCAACATCTTCCTAGGAATATCACCAAAGGCAAGGGAAGCAAGGGCAAAAATGAACTATTGGGATTTCATCAAGATCAAAAGCTTTTGCACAGCAAAGGAAACAGTTAACAAAACCAAAAGACAACTGACAGAATGGGAGAAGATATTTGCAAACGACATATCAGATAAAGGGCTAGTGTCCAAAATCTATAAAGAACTTAGCAAACTCAACAACGAAAGAACAAATAATCCAATCAAGAAATGGGCAGAAGACATGAACAGACTTTTCTGCAAAGAAGACATCCAGATGGCCAACAGACACATGAAAAAGTGCTCCAAATCACTCAGCATCAGGGAAATACAAATCAAAACCACAATGAGATACCACCTCACACCAGTCAGAATGGCTAAAATTAACAAGTCAGGAAATGACAGATGCTGGCAAGATGTGGAGGAAGGGGAACCCTCCTACACTGTTGGTGGGAATGCAAGCTGGTGCAACCACTCTGGAAAACAGCATGGAGGTTCCTCAAAATGTTGAAAATAGAACTACCCTATGACCTAGCTATTGCACTACTGGGTATTTACCATAAAGATACAAACGTAGTGATCCGAAGGGGCACGTGCACCCGAATGTTTATAGCAGCAATGTCTACAATAGCCAAACTATGGAAAGAACCTAGATGTCCATCAACAGATGAATGGATAAAGAAGATGTGGTATATATACACAGTGGAATGCTATGCAGCCATCAAAAGAAATGAAATCTGGCCATTTGCGACGATGTGGATGGAACTAGAGAGTGTCATGCTTAGCGAAATAAGTCAATCAGAGAAAGACAACTATCATGTGATCTCCCTGATATGAGGAAGTGGAGATGCAACATGGGGGGTTAAGGGGGTAGGAGAAGAATAAATGAAACAAGATGGGATTGGGAGGGAGACAAACCATAAGTGACTCTTAATCTCACAAAACAAATTGAGGGTTGCTGGGGAGATGGGGGTTGGGAGAAGGGGGGTGGGGTTATGGACTTTGGGGAGGGTATGTGCTATGGTGAGTGCTGTGAAGTGTGTAAACCTGGCGATTCACAGACCTGTACCCCTGGGGATAAAAATATATGTTTATAAAAATTAAATTAATTAATTAGTTTAAAAAAATCTAATTTCAAAATTAAGGACTTAGTTCATGTTTAGGTGTTATTTGTTTCTGATAATAACAACGTCTTCCAAGTATTCTCAATAACTTTATCTTCTAATTGTTCAACCAAAATCATGCCTTGTAAATAAAATGTTAAGATTGCACTTTAATATTAGTAGTCTTTTATTACTTATTAAGTTACTATTCACTGTATTGAGAAAATAATTTCCATCAAGAATAAAAGTGGATCTCCTATATCCTTCCATGTTTCAAGCCTGACTAGAATTTATCATGATAAATACCTTTCATTGTAATGTAGATTGTTACATAACCCCCCCAGATAGTCTTTTGTATTTCAACCATTAATTAATACTTACTTGTAACACAGCATTATTCATTACATATTCTAGAAAAGTAAAAATCTACTTACCAAAAGTAGCTCAAGGCTATTCAGATAACCATGTGTCTCCGTCCTCATTCCAAGGAACATCATTTTAATTATAGGAATACTTAATATTTATATAATGTACCAGAATATGCTCTAGGCAATCTTAATGTATGAAAGGCATGTTTTGCCCTCTAGGATAATCTTCTATCCTCAAACTGACATGAAAACAAAGGAGAATGGTTTTCATAAAATATCAACAATAAAGTTGCCATCTCTAAAATGATGCTTATTCCATACAATCTAACTGCAGATTACAGTAGTTTTCTAACTAGAGACTGTTTCCTAGTTGTTTTGTGCTTATTTATAATTCGTTACACAGAATTTGCTTTCTGACTCATGATTTCTGTCATACATTGAGTTCATGTTCGTCCTGCACAGCAGGGTATAGTCCACCATTATTGCCCTTGCTTATACTGATCAGGAGGCTGCAATTTGTTGGTAGTCAATGGTTCTATTTCTTTCATAGGTACTTTTGAAAACATAAAGGGGTGGGAAAATAAAGTGACAGAACCTCTTCCTCCATATTTAGTCAACTGGAATTCACTGTATAATTTTGGATACTGAGTCAAGTTATTTGTCTTCCTGGAAATATCAAGTGAAGAAAAGGGGTAAAGAATTGTCCAGCTCCTGTTACATACCAGATGTTTTATATTATTAAATGAAATCATCATGATAATTCTATGAACTAGCATTTAAAATCTTCATTATATAGCTAAGGTGGCCAAAAAAAAAAAAATAAGGTGAAACAATTTCTTTACAATCTTATAGCTAGTAAATGCTATGTTCTAAAATGTTAGGTTCTAAACATTTTACTTAGCATAATACTCTCTAGCTCCATCCATGTCATTGCAAATGACAAGATTTCATTCTTTTTTTTTAATATTTTATTTATTTATATAAGAGAGAATGTATGTGTAGAGTAAGAGCGAGAAGGATCAGGGTTAGAGAGAGAGGGAGAAGGAGATTTACCACTGAGCAGTGAGCCCGATATTGGGTTTGATCCTGGGACTCTAGGACCTGAGCCAAAGGCAAACACTTAACCAACTGAGCCACCCAGTCACCCCAAGATTTCATTCTTTTTTATGGCTCAATAATATTCTACTGGATCTATATATCATATCTTCTTTATCCATTCATCAGTTAATAGACACTTGGGCTGTTTCCATAATATGGCTATTGGGACTTCATCAATATGAAAAGCTCTGCACAGTGAAAGAAACAATCAATAAAACTAAAAGGTAACCTATGGAATAGCAGCAGATATTTGCAAATGACACAGCCAAGAAAGGGTTAGTATCCAAAATATAAAAAGAACATATAAAACTCAATACTCCAAAAATGAAGAATACAATTAAAAAATGGGTGGAAGACGTGAATAGACATTTTCCAAAGGAGACATACAGATGGCCAATAGACACATGAGAAGTTATCAACATCACTGATCATCAGAAAAATACAAATCAAAACCACAATGAGATATCACCTCATACCTGTCAGAATGGCTAAAATCAACAACACAAGAAAAACAGGTGTTGGCAAGGATATGGAGAAAGGGGAACCCTCTTGCTCTGTTGGTGGGAATGCAAAATGGTACAGCCACTGTGGAAAATAGTATTGAAGTTCCTCAAAAGTTTAACAAACAAACTACTCAACTACCCAGCAATTGCGCTACTAGGTATTTACCCCCAAATTACAAAAATACTAACTCAAAGGGATACATGAACCCCAATGTTTATAGCAGCATTATCTACAATGACACCATCACATTTGCTATTACACCATATAGCCTTCAGAAATATATTTTGTCTGGGCTGAAGATATACCCCTCAGCATCCTAGCATCCCCAGAAACACATTCATGTGCCATAGAATGGATAAACATTATCTCTAGTTTCTTCTTTTAGAGTTTAAAAACAAGCAAACAAAAACTTCTAGATATAGGGGAATGTCTAAGTGTGAAGTTTGATAGTAGGTTACATTTATAGCTAACACACTACATATAACCCTGTATGAATTCACTAGGAATTAAAAACTCTGACTTGAATAGTTTCTTGGGACCTTATTCATTCTTTTAGATGATAAGCCTTGCAAGGGCTTTGTAGGCAGCATATTACCCATAACCTTGAGATGCACAGGTTTTGTTTCTCACAACAAAGTGGAGAATTTTCAAGATAGTTGCTGCAGCTAGAGCAACATATTTAATTTCTAAGTCATTTGATCCCATCTGTCTAAAGAAGAAAATGGTACAAAAGTCAATTGTTTTCCTATACACTAACAATGAAAATGTATTTGAAATTCAAAGCACAGTATCATTTACATTCACCCCCCCCCAAAAATTCAAAATGCTTAGGGACAAATGTAACAAAATATGTACAAGATTTTGAGGAAAACCACAACACTCTGATGAAAGAAATCAATGAAGAACTAATTAAGAATATATCCCATGTTCATGCACAGAAATATTCAATGTTGTTAAGATGTCCATTCTCAACTTGGCGAATTGATTCAATGCAATCCCAAGTCAAAATCCTAGCAAGTTATTTTGTACATATCAACATATTAATATTAAAGTTATATGGAGAGTCAAAGACCCAGAATAGACCAAGACAATACTGAAGGAGAATAAAGATGAAGGGCTGCTATTATCAATCTTTAAGACTTTTTATAAAGCTACAGTAATCTAGACAGTATAGTGTCAACCAAATAATAGACAAATAGATCAGTGGAAGAGAACAGAGGGCTAAGGAACAGACCCACACAAATACAGTCATTTGATTTTTAATGAAGAAGCAAAGGTAAGGGGACCTTGGTGGCTCAGTTGTTAAGTGTCTGCCTTCAGCTCAGGTCATGATCCCAGGGTGTTGGGAGCAAGCCCCACATCAGGCACCCTGCTCGGTGGGATGCCTGCTTCTCCCTCTCCCACTCCCCCTGCTTGTGTTCCTGTTCTTGCTATCTATCTGTGTCAAATAAATAAAATAAAATCTTAAAAAAGAAAAAAAGAAGCAAAGGTAGTTCAATGGAGAAATCTTTTCAACAAATGGTGCTGGACCAACTGGACATACATATGCAAAAGAAAAAAAAAGAAGAAGAATCTAGATATTTAGATATAGACCTTTCACCCTTCACAAAAATTAACTAAAAATAAATGATAGATCTCAAAATAAGTCATGTGAAATTCAAAGTCATAAAAACCTAGAAGATAGTATATGAGAAATGAGGTGACTTCAGGTTTGGTGATAACTTTTTAGATATAATACCAAAGGTGTGACCTGTGAAAGTAAATTTGTTTAAGTTAGACTTTGTTAAAATTCCTCAAAATAATGTTCTCTGAAAAAGACACTATCAAGAGAAAGACAAGATGAGCCACAGTTTGGGAGAAAATATTTGCAAAAAACATAACTGACAGAGAATTTGTAATCAAAATGCACAGAGAACTCTTAAATCCCTACAATAAGAATATTAACAATCTAGTTTTAAAAATATGGACACTTTACCCAAGATTGTATACAGATGGCAAATAAGTATATGAAAAGATGCTCGATGTCATACATCATTAGGGAATCACAAATTAAAACAAGGCGATACCACTACACCCCTCTTTGAATGGTTAAAGTCCAAAACACTGACAACACCAAATCCTGGTAGAGATTTGGGGCATTAAGAACTCTCATTTATTTTTAGTGAGAATGCAAAATGGTCCTGCCACATTAGAAGGGCACTTGGGCCATTTCTTACATAGTTAAACATTCTCATTCCAAATGACTCAAAGGAGTTGGAAACTTAGGTCCTCACTAAAATTTATGTTCACATAAAAACCTGCATGCAAGTATTTATAACAGCTTTATGCATTGTCATCCAAACTTGGAAAGCTATCAAGATGTTCTTTAGTAGGTGAATAGATAAATAAACCACTACCATCCAGAAAATAGAATATTATTCAACACTAAAAAGAAATGAGCTATCAAGCCATGAAAAGACATGGAGGAACCTTAGATGCATATTACCAAGTGGAACAAACCAATCTGAAAAGGCTACGTACCATGTGACTCCAACTACATGACATTCTAGGAAAGGCAAAACTATGGAGATAGTAAAGAAGAAAGTAGACTCTCTTATATTTGTCATTTCTTCTTAAAATTTTAGATTATGAAAGGAACAAGTCTACTGGGAAATATGCCAAAGTAAAGTCATGTCTGCTCAGGGGATGCAGAGAGCTAGAAAGACAGCCAGACATAGGACACCCTAATACACATTTGGCATGCTTTAAAATGCGTGCATTTCTCTTGCAGAGAACATTTTGGAATCCAGCAGACTAAACTGTACTAAGTCAAACATTTAAATTAAATGCCGCAGCTAACCAAATATTATTATATGTGTTTATTTTATTATCTTGAAAGGCAGCTGCTTCCCCAGTGAAAGCAAATTCAACTTGGTTAACAAACTTCTTTAATTTGAAGGCATGAACTCTAAATTGTTGTCTGAAAACAAGAGTCATGATTTTAATGTACCTTGACTGTGAAGTACATAGACTACTCTTTTCTCTGCCTTGCAAAGAAAAAATGGAAAGAGATCTGCAGTGGAAATCAGGGGGTCATAAACTTAATGTCAGTTTGGTCTCTGGAGAAGCTCTATGTCTTTGTCTAAGTGATTTAATCTCTCAGGATCTCAGTTTCCATATTCCATTCCAGGTATTCTCAATGTGCAAAACAGATAAAGGCACTATGGTTTGAGAGGAAAAGGGGTTCTTTATCTTTTCTCTCATACCTCCTGCCCTAGCACTAGAAGGACCACACAGAACACAGTGTGAAAACCACTTCACAGAATATTGCCTAAATTCTTTCCAGTTCTGAAATTCTTTGTTTCCATGTAAATATTCAAAACATCTTAACTTCCTCCCAATTCACAAAGAACAAGACTATTACTCAAACAATATTGCTTAGGCTCATAAAATTTGAGAGCTGGAAAAGAATTTGGCAGACTATTTGGGCCCTTCGCCTGGTGCTGAATGGACATGAACTTACATGATCCAGATTTTTTTTTTAATCTCAGGCAATTCTGAAAAAAATTCAACCAAGTATTTTCTCTAAGGTTTCTTTCTTCCTTCCTTCCTTCCTTCCTTCCTTCCCTCCTTCCTTCCTTTCTTCCTTCCCTTCTTTCTTTCCTTCTCTCTCTCTCTCTCTCTCTCTTTAATTTGGGCTATTTCTACCTCTCTTTCCTCTAGTTTGTCTTATGGAAACAAAAATAATTACCATCCGCTCAGAGCATGCGTTTATTCACCCAACTGGGAATTTTTAAGAGCCTATGCTATCCAGAGCATTCTGCTAGGCTCTACAGGGACAAAAGGGAACAGAATATTTTTTAAATTTTTTATCCTTTTTAAAAGTTATTATTTTTTATTGTGTTATGTTAGTCTCCATACAGTACATCATTAGTTTCTGATGTAGTATTCCGAGATTCGTGTGTTTATGTATAACACTCAGTGCTCCATGCAATATGTGCCCTCCTAATACCCACTACCAGGTTCGCACATCCCCCCATACCCCTTCCCTCTAAAACCCTCAGTTTGTTCCTCAGAGTCCACAGTCTCTCATGGTTCGTCTCCCCCTCCAATACCCACCCTCTTCATTTTTCCCTTCCTTCTCCTAATGTCCTCCATGCTATTCCTTATGCTCCACAAATAAGTGAAACCATATGATAATTGACTTTCTCTGCTTGACTTATTTCACTCAGCATAATCTCCTCCAGTCCTATCCATGTTGTTGCAAAAGTTGGGTATTCATCCTTTCTGATGGCTGAGTAATATTCCATTGTATATATGGACCACATCTTCTTTATCCATTCACCTACTGAAGGGCATCTTGGCTCTTTCTTCAGTTTGGCTATTGTGGACACTGCTGCTATGAATATTGGGGTGCTTGTGGCCCTCCTTTTCACTACATCTGTATTTCTGGGATAAATACCCAGTAGTGCAATTGCTGGGTCACAGGGTAGCTCTATTTTTAATTTTTTGAGGAGCCCCCACACTGTTTTCCAAAGTGGCTAAAAAAATGTTCATCATCATTAGCCATAAGGGAACAGGATCTAGTTGCCCCCAGGAAGCCACGGTTTAGGGAGGACTATTTCTCATGTCGGGTGGTCAGAAGTCTCAGGGGAAGAACTCAGGAAAGGCCTGATTCAGCCAGTAGTAGTAGAAGGGGTACTGAGAGAAGTTTCTCACAGAAGTCGATGCTTGGGCTGCATTTTGAAGGATGAATAGAAGTTAGTTACTCGGAAAAACAGTAGAAGCGAATTTCAGACAAAAATAAAAAATAAAAACCGTGAAATAGGAAAGTACAAGAGAGTATGGGATACGTATGGGCATTTTATTAGCCGGACCCCAGGTTTCCTCCTGAGCTACAAGTCCGGACTGGTCTTAGAGCTTTCACTTTATCCTTAAGGCAATGGGATTTTTAAACAGGAAACTGAGGCAATCAAATTGGAGTTTCATAAAGATCTACCTCGATCAGGCATGTGAGTTAAGTATTAGATTGGGGAAGCTTGAGGTAGAATGAAATTTCTATGGCTTTTTCTTTAATCTAGGTAGGAAATGATGTGGGCCAAGCAGCGACTGCACAGTGTCTTGAATCATTTTAGTAGCTTTGCTCTGACACGTCTCAGATTTTCTAGGTCTGGGCTTATGTATCATCAGTGCATCTGGATATGGACAATAGCTCAGCTGAGAAACATTTGCTTCTTTTCAATTAATGTCATGTAGTCACCTTATTATACTTTATAGTGTTACTATGTCATTGTTAGGAGTCAGCTGATTGCATGATTCTCCTTGGTGTTAGAATCATAAACTTAAATCTACAGGAGACCTTCTAATTCATCTGGTCTGGTTTTGTACCATGTTTCTCCAAATCCTAGGTTTTTTCAGGGGAAACTGCAGATGAGGTCAATAGAGACAGAGCTCCTAGCCCTGTCACTCCCTATAACCAGAACAAATTCTGCCAGCAACACCATTGCCATCAAAACCATTGCCTATCCTACAACACCCAGCACTGTCCTGTCACCCACCTAAACCATTGTTCTTGTTTTTGCATGTTCTGATTAAGATTGTGTCTGAAAAACAGTTTCTGCTGCTAAGGTCCTATAACCTTTGCTCCCCTGAATTCACCAGTGAAGAATGGAGGCCCAGTGAAGGGAAGGGTCTTGCCTGTGGTTATACTGTCTACTAGGCTAGCTGAGCTCTCATGGCAAAGCTGTTAACTCATATTCAGGGAGAGCTGGAACTCTTCTAGAATCTTAAAGTGTCCCCAACCCCCATGTTATATTCTGGTCCTGTCCAGTGTCCTTATTTCAAATATTAATGGCAGTACAGCTTAGATTTCCTATTAAAGAAGAAAATGGCTTCTAAGATTCACTTTTTCCTACATGAGTATGTATAGTTGTGTGTATTATAGGTGTGTTTCTGTTTGTAATGAGATTGATAAATAGATTCAGATTTACATATTTTGTGGTGACAAAAGAAGGGGTTATTTTAAGGTTTCCTTGTATAGGTTAAACTACTGAGCAAGAAAGTCAACCTCTGAATTCAGACTAAGGCATGCCACATGATTCTTTTTTGTTGTTTTGTTTTAAGTGTTGGGAATGTTAAGTTCAGAAACCCTCTAGAGATGCTTAGCACATCATTAGTAGTTTCTCAAAGGAGTCATAAAAGAGTGGCCCTCAAAATTTTATGGGTCAAGAGTCACTTGAGGAGGTTATTAAAGCATAGATTTCCACCCATCTCCCCTAGGTCATCTGACTGAGTGAATCTGGAATGGGAGGGTCAATAATCCGTTTGCTATAAAGACCCCAGGTGACGTGATGTAGAGGGGCACCAGACTTGAGAGACTACTGTGGCCGTAACTAGACCTCAGACAAGGCTAGCTTATTGGTGAGTCTGAACTTTCAAACCTGACATATCTGCTTTAAGTGAAAAGACGGCACTACATGTCAGGCACATGGAATCAAAGCTGTTCCTGCTACATCTTACGGGATCTACCTGACTCGGGTTTCTCCACAGGACAGCTTGCACCTGCCTTGGCCTCAACGTCTTTCACCCAGCACACAGTTCACGTGTTTGGCACAACCGAAGATGGTTTCTCGTTTCAAACACTCATTCCACCCGTCATCCTCCAAATATCTGCTAGAGAGTGACATACAGTAAATTTGCCTTCATGTTTCCTGTGTAAAGTTTCGAAAGAGTTTGGGATCAAGAGCAGAATCATGATTGGATATTAACATAATCAAATTCTATCTCTCTCCTTGTTTTGAAAGTAAAAGCAAAATAAAGCATTTTGACTTTTATACGAAATCATCACATCTTCATTTAAAACTATTTGATATAAGAAGAACAATGCCCTGCTGATTTCTTTTCCTGTGATGATGAGTAAAAATAAGCTTAAAGCAGCAAATGGCCCCAGGGACCTTCAATGGCCTATAAAGCTTTTTGCTTGTCGGCTATTTCCAGTGCTATTTCATCATAAAGGACTTACTTCCCGAACACCGAGGCTGATGATCACTTCATACCCAGCCCCAGATGAAAACTGGAGAAAAGGCATTTACTCAAAGACCAGACTACCTCTTGATAAATTTGGACTAAAAGAGAGAGATCCTAATAGACAGTTACTTTCTAAATTAAAATACACTAAAGATTAAATATATATGAACAGATTCTTTCTCCCCTTTCCCTTTCCTGCTCTCTCTCTTTCTTTTTTCTTTCATGTCTCTTTTCTTTTTTTTCCTTCCTTCTTTCCTTCCTTCCTATGTGTGTACAGCCTTTCTAAAATTTCAATGGAATACTGTCTGACTTCAAATTAGGTCCTTCTGGAGTTAAGGATAATCGCTAATACCGAGTGCTTATCATTTATCACAAGGCACTGTCTTGAACAACTCTGTGAAGTGGGTATTACTATTTCTACTTTATACAATGAGAAACAAATGGCACAGAAGAAAACAAGTCAACCACATTATGCTCACACAGGTCCTTTCTCTGAGAACGAAAGCCAACACAACTCCCTATTCTTGTGTTAGTGCTGGGAATAAGCATAATTCCCAACCCCTATTTTAAACCACTCTCCCAAACAAGCTCCAAGAAAACCTGGTTCACAGTCTGTGATCCACCCAAGCTGGCTCGCTCATAGACTAACTGAATGCTCTTCAACACTTACTGTAGGACTCTTGTCTCAGTCTCACTCATTTTTGACAAAGCCAAGGCTATGGCATCATAAACTCTGCCCAGTTGCCTTCTGTGAAAAAATCACATTGAAATTACCCAACCTTTCTCTTAAAACCAGTGACTATCCTCCTCAGATCTTTACCTTCTAAGACACTACTAACACTCTGTCAAGGTGGCTGGTGTTCCCCTTACTGTAGTACCTTCATAAACTTAGTTTTGCTTGGTCAACTGATGTTTTTTGGGAAGCTGGCAGCTCACATCTGTCTAATACTTACGAGGACTGGAATATCGTATTTCATTATAGATGCAATAACACTTTCTCCGCTAATTCTTTTCAAACCAAAATATCACTACAGCAGAAAAAGAAAATTGATATCAAGCTTCAATAACTGCTTAAAGAACTTTTGGCATTTCTTTAAAATAAAAAATGAGAAATTAAACTATTTATACTTGCATGATTCCTAAACCAACAATTTTTACAAAAGTTGTCTACAAATAAAGAAGTCTGAGTGATTCCCCCAGCCCACATGAAATATAAGCTGTGGAATTTAATAAGATTAAATTAATTAAAGATACATACTCCTAAATTAAAAAAAAATATATGCTTGTGTGTATATTACAAGCATCTTCAATGAAAGAAAATATTTTTATTCCGAAATTTTACTCCATCAAGGGACCAACAAGAATAAGGAATTCAAACACTGAAAACAGCAACAAAAACGGGGGGGGGAGGGAGCAAAACCTGTTATCTCAAAATGATGATGTAGCCAGGAAGTAGTTCTTCTTAATAAGGGAAACGTCATTTGGTAAATATTTCAGGTGTGAAGACTCAACATACAAGAGTTCCCATTTCTTTGGAAATAGCTGTAAATATATTCATCTGAGTAAAACAATCATCTGTGTCTAGTCATGCATGCTCTCTGCTCCTGTGGTTGTCACTGCTGTCGATCTCAAGTTGAAAGGTAATGGCCTCATGATTCAAGAAAACTGCTGAAGTGTGTACTCAGGCTTCAGTTGGAGAGATGGGTTCATTTATCATCATAATAAGCTATTACCATCGAGAGGTCACAACTCATTGAAGAGACAGTCAGTCTAATTGGCTCAATTCCATTAGCTTTTGACGTGCCTCAAGGAGATAAGCACTCTTTTGCAGGTAATTTTCAATCACCCAACAAACTACTTGTTTAATAATTCATCACATTTCAGATTGGGGTCTTATCACATAGCTCCTTTTTCCATGTGGCAAATGTCGGATTTCAACTAAATGGAACCAGAGACCTGGGTAATAGAAGAGCTTCCAACAAAGTAAAGTAAGACAGCACTTGCTTGACTCAACTCCTACTGGTGGAAGTGATGAGAAAACCTCAGGAATAAAAATGTGAACTTTATGCTTTTATGGTCGGCATTGCTGACAATAACAGAATTTACTGAAAGTATCTGGAAAGATAAGTGTGCTATTCTAACCCTTGTGATTAATTAAGCTTGTCAACCAATTTTTAGCTTGTAAGATTGGGACACTTAATACTTATTTAAATGATCACATTAAAGCAGTAATTTTTACAACAAAGTCTAGAATAGAGAAGCAATAGTTTATAACAGATCAAATTAAAAATAAAGGCTGTTCTACTTAAAATACCTTATTTTACATCTTTGATAACCTGTTCACAGAGGGCATAGACACTCTCTAGAGGAAAACTCCCCTCAATTCAAATGCTAGTTTTGACTCTAAACAGCTAACCTTATAATTGTAAATATATATTCTTGTTCTCCACTAGTTTTTGCACAAAAGGTGAGCATTTATATATATACTATTCTTCTTCTAGGCTTAATTACTTAGCAATAAATTTTGGATCATTCCATCTTAGCCTATTTAGAATTTCTTTCCTTATTTAAAATTTTATAGCATTTGGTTACATGTATATACCCAAACTCATTTAATTTGTCTCTCAATGAAAGACATTTTTATGGGCACCAAAAACATTTATGAATGAATGACTTTGCATTTCTTATGTTTATATACACTTATAGGATAAATTTCCAGAAGGGAAATATGCAAGCACATGTACATTTGTAACTCTGGCGAAGATTTCTAAGTTGGTTTTCTTAGATTGCATCTATGTATATCCTCACTACCAATATATAAGGATCTTTCCCCCCTTTTGTTTTAAAGATTTACTTATTTATTTGAGAGAGAGAGAGAGCATGAGCAGGAGGGGCAGAGGGAGAAAGAGAGAGAGAATCTCAAGCAGCCTCTGAGCTGTGAGCAAAACCTGAGTTGGGGCTCAATCCCAGGACCCTGAAACCATGACCTGAGCTGAAACCAAGAGTCAGACACTTAATCAACTGAGCCACCCAAGTGCCCCAGGATCTTTGTCTTTTTAAAGTCTCAGTAATTCTGTGCTATCCATTTTTTTTTCTCTTTCCTAAAATAGATGACAAATGATTTCCTGGTGTAGTTATCATACTGAGTCAGGTTAAACACTGTTTCATATCTTTCCAGTTTCATGGAGTAATAATTGGCAAACATCACTCTATTAAGTCATATAGCATATATTCCCTTTTCTATAAACTGCATCTGTTGCCCATTTTTCTGTTGGACTATTGGCCTTTCTCATCAATTTCAATAACTTTTTTAGATATTAGATTAGCCTTCTCTCTCTGCAAATTATAAGAATGAAATGTGGAATTTTAAAAAAAGAATTGGTATCTTGTCAGTTGTATACTTTTGCTAGCTCTGCCATATGAACGTAGGACACACGGAGTGTCCTAAATAACGGAAATTCATTATCTCATGGTTCTGGAGGATTTCAGTCCTAAGTCAAGGTGTTGGCAGGGTTGGTTCCTCCTAGGGCTGAGGGAGAAGCCTCTGTTTTAGGTTTCCCTTTCTGGATTGTATCTGGCTGTCTTCATGCTCCCATGGACATTCTCCCTGTACGAGGGTCTGTCTCTAGATTTTCCCTTTTTATAGGGACACCAATATTATTGAATTGGGATCTATCTTAATGATCACCTTAATGATATTATAGCTGCAGGCTGTTGATTGTGTTTATCATGCTTATAAAATTTACTTCTCTAATCAGTTACTGATGGGCAGAAACTGCAAATTCCTTTACATACTAGGCCTTCAGTGAAGCAGGAATAGTGAGATACTTATCAAGTCATTTGCTTGGAATGACATGAAGTGATGATTTTTAGCTTTATTTTGGTACATTTGAGATAAAGTAAAAAACATTCTGTAGGCTTCTCAAAAATCTAGTTAACTGATCAAATTTCTTCACATCTGCAAACCCACTGCTTAACTTGTATAATTTATTTATTCACTAAAATTAACTCTCTGTGATTGTTCATTTTTATCTTTAATGGTATCTTTCCCTTACCACCACTAGATGCTCCGTCAGACAGTAGGAAACAGGGGATAGAGTGTTCTTCAACAAACATCTTTAATTGATACAGACTACCTCTGATATAAATTCCTATAGTGCACAATTATAGAAAGTCCTGAGGAAATTGGCATTTATTGAACAGCTTTTGAGTGCTAAGGGAATTTTAGAGGGCTTTGCACAATTCTAAGGCTGGAACTCTCATTTTGCAGATAATGAAGGACTCAACTAAATTATGGAATGTGTCCAGATCATAAGACTAATAAGGTAAATATCTGGAATTTGAATCAGATCTGTGAAAGGCATAAGGACCAAAACACTAAAAATAACTGACCGTGACTTCTCCTTACTTAATTAATCCCCTTCAATCAATTCTCATGAAAAGGCAGAAAGAAAATAATGTAGGAGTTTGCTAGCCAATGATCAAGGAGTCAGCAGGATGGTCTCTTCCAAGGGCTGTGATGGAAGAACCTGTTCCAGGTTTCTGTCCTTGGTTTCTAGATGGCCATCCTTTCTGTGTCTTTATGACATCTTCTTCTTAACACATATCTGTCTCCCATCCTTCCCTACCAACTTGAGCTACTGTATCAAAACCAACAATTCGTCAGTTCCCTGTGCTTTTCCACTGAGCTCCACATAGAATACCCATAAAGTGTTATTAATAAATATGGAGGGAAAAAATGTAGTTTTACATTAAGATTTGATTGAAACTTTCAAATTGGTGTTGATTTTGCTTTCTTTGGTTTTGAGATGAGGAGTGGAGGTTGAAGAAGGGAGAACATTTACATTCTTATTATAGCACAGTCTTTTCATAATTTCAATGAAAATTGTATATAAAGGGTACTTGAAATTCTATTTTAAGTCTGTGTGTCTTGTTATTATTCAGTAACCACTGTGTTAAGCCCGGGGCTAAAGAGACGACTAGCCTGAGGTCCTGTGTTAGGCAGCAATCAATGGAGAAAACATTATTTTATACTGTTTGGATACTCTTAATTTCATATTGTAGGAACAAATTTCCCTCTGGCATCATATTCCTTTCACCAGAAGAACTTTCTACATTTCTTCTAACTATGGATAGTTGGTGAAAAAAAGTAGTTAAGCCTTTATTTCTCTGAAAAACTCTTTGCCTCCCTTTTTGAGAATATTTTCGCCTACTAAAGAATTCTGGATTGACTTTTTTGTATGTTGTTGTTTCTTTTCCCTATGATACTTTAAAATATCTGTATACTATGTTCTACTTCACATCCTGGCTGACAAGAGTCTTCTATTTTTCTCATCTTTGTTCTTCTATACATGTTGTACCTATTTTCCTCTGACTGCTTTTAAGATTTTCTCTTTGTCTTCCTCTTTTTTTTTTCCATTTAATTCAATTCATATATGCTTTAGCATGATTTCTTATCATTTTAAGGTCTGTTTTCATTGACTGATTTTCTTCCTGGTTATGGTTCAGCTGCCCTGGCTTGTTCACATGCTTGGTAATTTTTATTTGATGCCAGACATGCTGAATTTTACATTGTTGGGTGTTGGATTTTGTTGTAATTAAGTAATATTGGACTTTGTTCTGGCATGCAGTTAATTTACTTGGGACAAGTTGATTTCTTTTAAAGTTTGCTTTCGAGATTTGTTAGGGTGAATTTAGAGCAGTCTGTAATCTCTGGGCTAATTTAACCCTTCTACTAAGACAGTCTCTGAGCACGTTACCTGACGTCCTTCCCATTATGAAGATGGTCCATTTTAGGTGGTGGGAAAATGAACTATTACCACCTCTGTGTTAGCTCCAGGAATTGTTTCTGCTTGTTACTTATTGGTATTTCTTTCACCAGCCTTCAGGGATATTCTCCCATCCATCTCAATACTTAGCCAGGCTGGAGGTCTTGCCTTATAGCTTTACAGATCTCTCTCTCCACGTCTCTCTCTGGATATCTGTTGGTTTGTTTGACTCTCTCCCTCTCTCTCCCCATATCCCTTTTCTCCAATATCCTGTTCCACGATTTCTAACCTCCTTAACCTCCAATCTCCACCTTTCAAATCCTGATAATTGTGTTTTCCCTCCATACACTTGGAACTGCACCCATGCAATAATCTGGGACAGTTGTAAGCTTTACTTCATTTGTTTCTCTTTTCTCAGAGACCACAGACCCCATATAATTTGTTGTTTAGTGTCTAAAAATTGTTGTTTCACACTTTTTCTTAAGTTTTCTTGTTTAAGGCAGGTGGGTAAATTGAGATTCTAGTATTCAGTTATTGTCAGAAGCAAAAAATCCAATGTATTATTTTTGATAAGCATTTTTAGAATGATTTTTGAAATTACAGTCTTTGCTTCAATCAGAATTTATTTTTATGTATAATGTAGGGATGCAAAGATTTTTTTTCTTCTGTCTTTAGATAACCATGCATGAATAGCACTTATTACATGCCCTATTGTATCATTATCACCTGCAAAGTCTGTTTTGTCAAAAATCAAGTATCCATGGGATAATTCTGGGCTTTTTTCTCAGTTCCCTTTCTTTATCTTTTTCTTTCTTTCTTTCTTTCTTTCTTTTAAGATTTATTTATTTATTTGGGCAGGGGCTGGGCAAAAGCAAAGGGGAGGAAAAGTGTAGGAAGAAGGCAAGAGAGAGAGAGCCAGAGCCCCACACAGGGCTTGATCCTACAACCCTGAGATCATGACCTGATGCTTAACTGACTGAGTCATTTAGGCTCCCTTCTCAGTTCCATTTTATCTATTTTGCATTTTTTATCTTTTTTCACATGAATTGCCTTTTGTCTTATTCTATCTTTTTAAAATAAGTCCTAAGTCTTTATATCAGAAAAGTTTTGACTAAAAATCCATCTCCAGTTTTTGTTTTAGAATTTTCTCGGATTATTCTTCTTCCTTTGCTTTTCCATATAAATTTAATCATTGGTACTTTTAATATTTTTTGCTATTATAAAGGACTAATTATAAAAGTATTTTGAACTGTTTTTTGCTGATGTAAAGAAATACAATGGACTTTCATAAATTAATTTTGTATACAGTTCCCCTTTTGATTCATTTATTAAATATTTTATCTTTTATATTTTATCTTTTGAGTTCACAAAACAGATAATCCTATCATCTACAAATGATGGTTTTATTTCTTCCCTTCTAATCTCCATATATCTTTTATTTCCTATCTTGCTGCACCATCTAGGTCTTCCAGTACAATGTTAAATAAAAGTGATCGTAGTGAAAATTGTTTTATGTTTGTGATCTTAAAGAAGTCTTACAGCATTTTATATTAAATATTTGCTATTCCTTTTTGTGTAGATACTCTTCATCAGCTAAAGAAGTGCCTTTCCAATCTTTGCAATTTTTAAATTTTCTTTATTTTTATTTATTTTTTAAATTTTTTTAAAAGATTTTATTTATTTGACAGACAGAGATCACAAATAGGCAGAGAGAGAGAGGAGGAAGCAGGCTCCCCACCGAGCAGAGATCCCAATGTGGGGCTCGATCCCAGAACCCTGGGATCATGACCTGAGCCAAAGGCAGAGACTTTAAGCTACTGAGCCACCCAGGCACCCTTGCAATTTTTTTAAAAACCTCATGAATCATTTAATATTGCCTATTTCTTTTTCTGCATCTACTGAGATCAATCATTTTATTTTTCTCTCTCTTTAGTCAGTCAATATGGCCAATTACTTAAACTGATTTTCTGATATTTAACCAACCTGAACTCTTATGACAAAAGCAATGTGGTCAATTTTGTTTTGCCATTTTTATACATTACAAATTCAGACTGGTTATGCTTTGTTTAGGATCTATTTGCATGAGTGACTTTGGATAGGGATTTCTTTTTCATACCTCTCTTGAAGGTTTGATATTAAGCATAAAATTGCTCAAGGAGTAATCCCCATGATTCTGTTCTCTAGAAAACTTGTATAAGATTGATTCTTTTTTTTTTTAGGTTTGAATAGTGATTGAAATTACCCATAAACAAAATAGACCTGGTGGTCGCTTATTGGGAAGATTTCCTTGACTATTAATTCACTTGTCTTAATATTGATATGATTTCCAGGATTTTCCCCTTGAACCAGGTTTATTAATTTTTATTTTTCTAGAAATTTGTTTATTTTTATAAGTAACTAAATTTATTGTGTGTAAAGTTTTCATGATTTTCTTTATTTTTTTATTTTCTGAAGTAATTTTAGTTATGTCCATATTTACATTTCTAAAATCATTTATGTATATCTTTACCCACTTTTTTTCCCTATAAATTGTGCTAGAGCTTTGTAATTCTTCTAAAAACAACTTTTTGGGTTTGTGGCCTCTCTATTGATATCTGTTTTTGATTTCATTAATTTGCATTTATATAAACTCATTATCTTTATTGTTTCATTCCTTATGCTTCCCTTTGGATAAGCTGCTTAAGTATTTCTATTCCAAAGCCAAATGCTTTACAAGTACTCATAAACATAACAGAGTGAAAAAAAAAAAAAAAAAACTACTAGAAAAGGGCTTAACACATCTGGATTCCACTCTTGAGTGTCATACTACTTGGGATATCTAGGCTTATCAGCTAATAACCTTGGTCATGTATCTTAAGATAGATAAAAACATAAATGCACAAGTTGAATATTTTAGTTGACATGTTTTGTGCAGAATCTGTATAACCATTACCTCTCTTGACCTGGACTACTTTTGTTGGGAACCATATCCCAAAGTTAACTGAGCCTGATATTACTGTTGAGTAAACTCCTTGCTATTAAACTGAATGCTCCCCTATCTGGTACATATTCAGTTGCTCAGTTGTAAACACTGATCTTTGTCCCCACTGCACTTTGTTATAAGGTGCTGCAAACAAAATGATCCATATGAATATTAAAGTGCTTTTTTATGCCAAAATTTGAATTCTAAAATTAGTGCTTTATCCATTTATCAGGAAAAATATCAAGATACTGTTATGACAAGGTTAGGTAAGTTTGTGAGACCTTGAGTCCTTGTAGGTCGCATAATTTTGCATAGCAGACTTTACCATAGCTATGGGCAACAAGTGAGTTCTTGGCTTTTTTTTTTTTTTTTTTTTTTTAATAAACATATTTCTTCATGTACCCCTAACACTTCATTTGGTTAGTTCTAGGCAGCAAATCTTCTTGACACTTCTCCATTGCCAAATCATTCTTAATGAGATCTGATTTATGAAATAAAAATTCAATCATAGTTGATTTGTCCTATTTACCTTTTTGGCCATGCCATTCTCCACCTACACTGTATCTTCTCAATTAATCCATTTAATCCAAGGCTTGAATTGGAGGATGTTAAGGATGGGAGATCGGGTTTGACCTTTACTTTTGAATAATTGTAAGTCTCAAATACACATTCTGCTGTTGAGAGGAGAGGGGATCATGCTTATCAGTTTCTAATTTTTTTCATCATGCTTGAAGTCATTTCTCAACCCTGACATAAATCCTAAGTCAAGAGTCATTTCTGAACAAACTAATCAAAACTACTTCCGTTGTTGTTGTTAAGCACGGAGCATGAATCACAAAGTATTTCTTGAGCTCCTTTTATGTGCCAAGAACCACCCTGGCCTGTGAATCTCAAACATCAATCTCCTTCAAATCCACAGCTTCAATTTGAGATCTGAGCGACAGAACTGAAAGTCAAGCAAGCACAACAGAGAAGTACCAGAGATTACTTTTAGAAGCCAGATACTATTTTGTCAGCAGACTCATAATGTGCATCTTAAGCTAGGCTTTAGGTACTCTTGGCAACGACATGAAACCATTTACAAGCTTCCCTAAGCTAGAAACAGAAAAAGACAACGTAATGTTGTAGAAAATAAGCATTGTTCTGTAAAGAACAAATCACATAAGATTAATTTAATAATGCTCCGAGACAGGACTGTAAACCTTAATGGTAATGTGGGAACAGTAGACAGGCCAAGCCAGATTCTCAGGGAACTTTACAGATGTGGAGAGAATTGTTTTTGGAAGCTGCACTATTTCAGACCACTAGGGTAACCTTAAGTAAACGACTATTCCGATGTTCCAATAGCACTTAGTTTACTAAAGCAGTAAATTATTCCAACTCTGAAATACCCAAACTCTTTCTGAATAGTTGCTGTAGCCTGTAGCACATCAGCAGGATGCCGTCCTCTAGTTCCTTCCATTCCTGCCTAGTCCCAAGCTTAAACCGATGCCCTGCAACCAAGCATTAACCCTTGCCCAGCATTTTGAAAATGAAATGCTGCCTAGTTCACAACCCTGTGGGTGCCTGACTAAATCCTCTTCGACTCTCTTGAGTGAGGGGTGAGGGGGAATTAACACTGGATTGTGCCAATTGTGCTAAATAATGACCCACATGTGAGGGAAAAAAACCAACATTTTCAAGATTGCTGTTGAGGAATTGATTCATAACTTAGATAGTGGAAATATTTAGATGGGCAGTATGAAAGTGTGCTATGTTCTTCCAGGCCTCATGGACTATCCCTCCACACACTGACATTCAGTTATGCGTGCCTCATGATTCCAGAAAGAGTCTGCAGCCAATAAAAATGTTTCTTAGGATAAGAAATCTTCCTTCGCTAAATTGGCGAGTGTGCTTGAGTTTTATCACAATTGGGGTGGACCTCTATGTGAGCAAAGTGTATCCCATGTAGGAGCAGTTCCATTATTTGGAGTCAGGTTTCTAAAAAAAAGGAAGGATGCCATGTGGCAACTTCATTATACTAGAATATAGCAGCGCAGCACATCTCCCTTCTGTTTTAAGCAGTCTTATAACCAAGTGATTTGGAAAATGTTTGAAAATTGGTTATACAAATATTTAGCAAAGCTAATAGCATCCCATAAATATTTTTTGACTTAGGAATTAACACTAAAAGAGCGGAGGAGGGATGATATACCCACAACCTCCTGGTCATGGATGTAAATGAAATTCAGTATCAAAGCAGATGCACCAGTTTCTTGATATACTATTTCTGTCAGATTCTGGCAATGGCTCTGATTTGAACAGCAATTACTGGTAAAGAATTTAGCCTCCACTGTTTAGGAAAGTGGCTTTATTGAAATTATAAACAAGGCCCTACAATTTTCCACTTCCTTAGCAAGATATTAAATCAACCACACTAAGCATGTCATCATGACTATAATTTACGTGATGTGACAAGGCAGTTAAGATGCACTGAGGTAATTTGTGAGAGTTTGCAGTATTATTGTAGTATCAAAAATTTATATGGTTCAGTTATTAAGGCAAATTGTTCCATTCATACTGAGATATCTGACAGTAAACCACCAAGGGTTTCCACATTACATTAAAAAATGTCTTCCATATTCAAACAATTTGCACACCCTGTTACCATTATTTTGTTCACTGAGTGGAAGTCGAAGCACAGGCAAATACAGTTTTTTGATGTGGAAATGATCTGTGGGGGAATATGAAGTGCTTCATTGTGGGTGGTTCTAAGAAATAGTTCAGCCAGGATAAAGGAAGTTATCTTTGGGCACCAACAACTAGGAACAGGATGTCCAAATTCTTTGCTCTGGTGCTATTTAGTATCCGATTTGCTTGCTCCCCTTATGTCAGTTTGATTTTCAGCCAACAGAAAGAAAAAGCATATGACCGAATAAAAAATATGGAAAAAGCCATAAAGAATGTTCTATTATAAGCTGTTCTTAAATAAATTTCACCATTGTAATAAAAATAAGACCTTTGAAACACTTCCAATTTTGACCCAAGACTCTTCTCTGAACTCCTCAGAACAGGGGCAAAAAATTTAACAGTTGGTATATTTATCTTTTTTTTTTTCTAGCAATTTTAAGCTGTTTTATGCTATTTTATTCTTGTTAGGAATACAGGAGTTTCAAAAAGAGAACAGGATAGAATGACTTCTTGTTGTAAAAGGCCTTATAAATACAAGTTTAATCGGATTTTTATTACAGCTGTAGAATTTTATGCCATATATGCTGTCTCTTTTAAAGTACATATTCATTGAAAAACATGTTTTATTCATTAACACATATTTCATAATAGCATTTAGAAGTCTGCTAAAAATAAGAAGCTGGCCACTATTTAAATTCTTTTTTTTAATCAGCTAAAACCACCAGTTCCCATTCACTGAATATGTGAACTGCTAAGTTTTTCTTTCTCGATACTCATACTCTGTGCAAGAGAACCACTAACAATAAATATATTTTGCTTGTTTTGTCAATGAAGATTTCATCAAAAACATCACTGTATTCTTATAGGTGAAAACTCAGAGGCTTACATAGCATCAAGTTGCTAAGGGATTTTTCTGTCACCGTTACAATTTCTGGTGTGATTAGGTAATTTAACTATCAGCTGATAAGGTACTAACTTTTGCAGAACAAGCAGACCATTTAGAATTACTATACCAAATATGGTTTCTGACAAACTCTTAGGCAAAATAAAATAATATGATAAAAGTGAAGGCCTCTATCTAGGTAGAGTTCATCCACAAAAGAAAAAAAAAACATAAAAACAAAAACCACCTGCATTTCTGAGGCTGCTGCATTTGTGTATCGGTGTATATTTTTATGTATGTTTCAGTGGGCTTTAAAAACAAAGATGCTTTCAATCTGGCACTTCTTTTAGCGTAGTTTTCTTTTTGAGCTCCAGAAAATATGTTGTTTGCATAAGCATCATGGCAAGTATTAAGTTAGTTATCGAATAAATTTCATTTCCAATTAGCATTCATACAAGGTAGAAAAATTAGCTCTTGAATATCAGCTTTGAAATAAAATAGAAACAGAGGAGGAAAACTTCAGTAAGTATTCTACCACGGACAACTCTAGAAAAAACAGCTCTTTCAAGTAAACACAACACAATCCCTTCCAATATTCATCATTTGTTTCACAAAAGTATCTTCAAGGTTTTGCAAAAATATCCTAGAGTCTTCATCAGTATATTCAGTCATTCAAAAAGCATAAAAATGACTTAGATACTACCTCCCCCCGCCGTCCCCTCAAAGAAGTTAGCACAGAACACCAACTGTGTAAAGTTGTATATTAAGGATGCTATAGACCATTCACTTTTGGTATACATACTTACCCCAGCGGGCCTGGGGGAAACATCCAACTTAAACTGATTTAGTTGCTTCTGGCTGCCTGATGCACCACGAATTTGTTGCGACCTTTATTTAAAAAAATACTTAAGGGACACCTGGGTGGCTCAGTTGGTTAAGCTGCTGCCTTCGGCTCAGGTCATGATCCCAGAGTCCTGGGATCAAGTTCCGCATCCAGCTCCTTGCTTGACGAGGAGCCTGCTTCTCTTGTTGCCTCTGCCTGCCGCTCTGCCTGCTTGTGTGTACTCTGTCTCTCATTGACAAATAAATGAATAAATAAAATCTTAAAAAAAATTAAAAAATACTTATAAAACCCATTCTCTGTATTGATTGGCTAAAGCAAAGCAGCAAGAAGCTGGCACTGCGAGGACTTACTTTGTTTCCCAGGTATGGAGCTGGTGCACTCCAGTAGTGACCCTGCGGCAAGGCACGGTGGGCTTCCTCACTGTGGATGCTGATCTGCTGAGGCGGGTCTAAGTCATCCTGCTGGGGAGCCACTTGAACATGGCCAGAGATGTCTGTCAGGTACCAGCCACGCATGTCTTGTATCTTCAAGAAAACACACGGTCATCTTACTTAAGAAAAACAAAACCAAAAACTACCTCCACTTTTTTCTCTTTCCTATTCTGTAGAGCGTCCAATCTTTGGAAATTAAAACAACAACACAACAACAACAAGAACAAAAAACCTATTAAAGTTTACAAAAATAGGAGAGCTGTGGAAAATGTGAAACTTATCATATGTACTCATCATAGAGTCTCATTGTGTTCTTGTTGATTCTAGGACTTTGGATAGTAATATGTAACCATCGGTTTTTATTGATCCGATGCTTTTTAGAAGTTATGTCTCCAAATGCTTCTTTCTTAAAAACAGAAATTTGTTCAAAGTTACACAGGGATTATACTGTTATATAAATTATCAGATAGCTGGGCTCTAAACTGCATATTTTTCATTCCACTAATAATTTCCTATTGCTTATGATAAAATAATTACAAAAGGTTTTACATATGTATTTGTAAAACATAGGAAGAAAAGAGATAAAATATGCAAGTGCCTGAAAGGTAGCTTTGCATTGTTTTTCCACCCCTTTCACTTAATTAAATTTCAGTTTTGAGGCTTAAGGACATTTGAATCCACTAGCCTGTTGCTATGGCCACAGCTCACAATACTATACCTAGTCCTTCCCGTGGGGTTTGAAGTGCTGTAGGAATTCATAGCCTAGATCCTTGGCCCAGAAAAGGAAGGATCCTTAAAGGAAAAATTAGGAAACTCAAGATGATTTGCTCTTCCATCTTTACATTCCGGCCGAGGGAGGACATACAGCTACAATTCTGATTTAGACTGCCCTA
This sequence comes from Enhydra lutris kenyoni, assembly GCF_002288905.1. NCBI lineage: Eukaryota > Metazoa > Chordata > Mammalia > Carnivora > Mustelidae > Enhydra > Enhydra lutris. Next base: position 23,845,398 of record NW_019154101.1, on the reverse strand, counting down.
TCTAGTTGGGACAAAACATCAGATACGGGGTGCCTGGGTGGCTCAGTGGGTTAAGCCTCTGCCTTCAGCTCAGGGTCCTGGGATGGAGCCCCGCATCGGGCTCTCTGCTCATCAGGGAGCCTGCTTCCCTTCCTCTCTCTCTGCCTGTCTCTCTGCCTTCTTGTGATCTCTCTCTCTCTCTCTCTGTCAAATAAATAAATAAAATCTTTTAAAAAAATAAATAAGATACGGAGGTTTGTGGCTACCAGGGGCCCACTTAGATGTGTGTGAGTGGCTTGGTGTTGTAGGTGATGGGGAGCAGAATAGTGATGATGAGAATATGTGGATAACATATTTAAAAAATTTTTTTTCAGGTAGAGGTCATTTGATTCTCCATCTCTCAAAGTTTGGAACAGCTGGGTCTAGACCTTAAGAAATGTGTTACTTCCTTCTCTTCTCTTTCCAACATCATCCTTCAGGGATTCTAAGCACAGTAAGATTCAGAGGAAGGTCTTTCCAGAAGGCTTACTGAAACACAAATATCATTTGGACCTAACTGCTAAGAAACAAGGCTAAATGTCAGTTCTGCTCTTCTGCTGGCCATGAAACTTTGATGTTAATGGAACAGTCTAGAGCATGGGGTGAAACGTTACAAACAGGAGGGGAAATGGGCTAGATGCCTAATTGCTGTTGGTTCTATGCAATCTGCTCTGAAAGCAAATACATTTGATAGTGTACAGATTCCTATTTAGACATGAGAGGACAATCAGAAATCACTCACGGTATTTTAGACTTGACATAAAAGCAATATAGGCAGAAGAGAATACTGTAGCTATGTTAAGTATTCCTTATCTGATTAAAGTTGAAGGGGTATTTGGAAGGTAGTTTACTACAAATGTGATCTTTGTAAAGCACAACCCTGGTCCTATCACTCCCCTGATAAAATATCCCAGTGGTTCTCCAAGTATAAGAATCTAACTTAGCATTCACAACCCCGGCTGGTAGAGTTTCTCATTCTCCTGTAGGCTTCTCTTTCTCCAGCTTGCATCCAGCTACTCTGTAGTCTTAAGAGCTGCCATTCAGGCTGTTTGAAATTCCCTGAGGGTCCCATTTTCCTCTCGCACATCCTCTATCAGGACACAAACCACAGTCTGTGCAGAGTTGAAAAGGCAATGGGGAGCAATCCTTCTTAATTTGTATACCAAAAACATTGGTGAATGGAATACATAATTCTGCAAAGCATATCTGATGCTTTCTCAATTGAATCCTATGCCCTTGGGGTTATAATCATATTAATCCCATTACTGCTTCACATAGTAATCATGGACAAGAAAAGACGAGTATTTACTATTTCTAAGAGGTTCCAGGCTCCACATGGCTACAAACAAAACCTTTAAGTCTTTGATCAAAGATACACAAATAGCATTTGAAAGAAAATTCAATCCCTTCTTCATGATAATGGTAAGTAGAAACTTATTACCAGAAAACCATTTTTTAAAAAAATTTCTTACAGAAGAACAATAGCAAAGAGGTTCCATGGAGCAGCATACAGAATGAAAAGGCTATTGCTTACATGGCCGTAGGTCCAGTAGGAGCTCTGACATCTGTCTGAAACCCCGGAACAGAAACACTCATCACAACCTTTATGATTATCCTCTTGCAAATTGAAGAAGCCGGCTTTACAGCGACTGCAGTCCCCACCTTCAACATTCTCCTACAAATAGAAATAGAGATACCTTCAAGATAAAGAACTGTCTCTATTTAGTTTCGTGAAAGGAAATTATAAACTGGATATTCTTCATTTTACCCTTCAATCATATTTAAAAGATAGGGATTTTTTTTTTTAAATCTGCTCAAAATCTCCTTGTTAAGCTATCTCCTTTCTAGCCACACTGACACGAAAGGATATTGGATACTGATCTACTGTCGTAAAAGCTACAATTTGATCTTCATGTATATCAAGAGTGTGGTGTTAACGCCATGATAAATACAGCAGTGAGTTTCACTGACTAAAATGGGCACAGGCTGCTTCACAACCTCTGTTGTTGAACCACTTCCTCTTAGAACACATGATATATGACAAAATTAGAGAATTAAACTAATGGATGTGGAACAGCATGTTGATGTTATACAGAGGACAAAATACTTTACATATTACATATTAAAAAAACATACACTTGGGGCAACCATGAGACCCTGACAGGGAGAGAAACTGGAGTAAATGGCCATAGATTTCCTTGATGCAAACCAAGCAGGAAAAGAGGAAAGTTTTTCTTGGTTAATTTTCACAGTGCTTCTTTAATACATTGGTGTAGCCAGTTAATCATATAGTAATAATATGGGAAATACAAATCTCGTGCGGTGACTGCTGTCCAGATTGGTATCATTAATCCTAGCCCCAACATACTGAAAAATCATTTGTTTATAGATGGGCCTATACTGTGGACTCGGGCCAGGGAAAGCTGATTATCCAACGAAAAACTGGGAAGGCTGCAGTCTCTCAATTTAAAGAACAGTTAATCTTAACTTGTAACTTCTAAATGATGGCTCCTTGCTTTGTAGAAACAGATTCTCAGTATTCCCTACACCTGGATTTGCTCCACATTTTTTCTCTTCCTTGATTTCCTTCATCACTTTAATTCTGAAACTTTCCTTCTCCTTAAAGAACTTCTCTCTCAGCTGTGCTCCATAGTCCTTTGCACATTGCTCTATTATAACCACCAAAAAACCCCACACGGCTGTATCTTCTGAGCTTGTTCTCTCTAGTTATATACCAGCTATATACCATAATATATCACAACAACAAAAAAACAACAACCACCACCACATAGCTGTATCTTCTGAGCTTGTTCTCTCTAGGTATATCCTAGTTATACCCCATTATCTATTCAGAGGTAGAAACCTTGTCTTACTTACTGTTACACTACCAGAAAATGCTGAGGTTCCTGTTATAACACTGAGCAGTAGCTAAACAAAATTTTACTAAGTTTAAATAAATTTCTTGGTGGTTGTGTTTTTCATCCACAGCAAAGAGCTATGCATATAGTAGATGTTTAATATAATTATTTTTTTAGTAAACCAAGATTGGGCAGAAGATAGGGTTGATAAGATCTGAGAACATAGGAGAAAAAATAGGAGAGAGAACAAGAGTGTGAAAAAATAGAAAAATTTGTAAGAATAAATAAATAAAGAGGTTCTGCTTGTATCTGAGAGAATAATTTATTTGAAATTAACTTTTTGACTCTTAATTTCTATGACCCACTTAAGAGACCACAGTCAGTTCTACATTGCTGGGAACCTAAACAAAGGGCTGTCTCCTGGTCCATTTCACATGTCAATTTTTAGCAACTTTATAAAGACACAAATCGAATTATTGCCACAGACATTTTTGCTAATTTTTATTTCTAAGGTAGATTTCAGATATTTTCAGATGATAAATGTCAGCAAAACTAATCAAACTAATTTCAGACCTATGGTGACAAATAATTCCCCAAAGCTCTGAAGTTGGGAGTCCTCAGAAGAGTATACAGGCAGGAAAGATGAAACATCTCTATAATTGTAATTTAGCTTATCCCACTGAGGACACACTATAGCTGTTCTGTAGACTGTGCTCTTCTGCACTTGGTCTAATCTACTTTTCATTTACTCTAATTTGGAACCTGTAATACTACTTTTCTGAGATTTGGACTGAATTCAACAATTTGAAATTTTTAGACATTACATTTTCCTTATCTCTGTTTTCGCCTGGTAATATAACCTTGAAAAAATAGGATTAAATAATTTCAATATTCAATTAATTAATAACCTGAAGCAACACAATAGAGTAGGAATTCTAGGGACTCTAAAGATGGACAGGTCAAGGTCTCTGTCTTTATTTTATTATTATTTTTTAAGATTTTATTTATTTATTTGACAGACAGAGATCACAAGTAAGCAGAGAGGCAGGCAGAGAGAGAGAGGAGGAAGCAGGCTCCTTGCAGAGCAGAGAGCCCGATGTGGGGCTCGATCCCAGGACCCTGGGATCATGACCTGAGCCAAAGGCAGAGGCTTTAACCCACTGAGCTATCCAGGCGCCCCAAGGTCTCTGTCTTTAAAAGTTAACATCTAAAAAAAAAAAAAAAAAAAAAAGTCAACATCTAGAGCCAGGTAAAATGATACATTTACAATCCATTATAATGCTAGGTGGAACAGGATTGTGCCTCTGAGAAATCAATTATATTATAGGAACACAGAGGAGGAAGGACTAATTGTGCTACAAAGGCTTAAGGAGGCTTTGTGACAGGAGTGGCATCCTTTCCCATTTTGTAATTTTGAAGAATGGTTTAAAAATTCACCTGTTGGAGGAGATAAAATGAGAGACCCATCGTTAGCAAAGAGATTGGAAACAAGAAATAATTCAAAGGGTAGATGATTCATTATTTATTTTTTCAAAACAGATACACTGAATAGTTCCTGTGTGCTAGGGTCTGCACTTGGTACTTGGCTTCCAGTGTCTTTGCCCTCACATAATGAACTTTCAAGGCTACTCTGAGATATTGATCTTTTCTCTCAGGAATTGGTAAATCATTATAGGTCATTCAGCAGGAGGTAAATCAAAGAACTATACTCGATGCACCTAAGTTGGCGGGAAGAGGTAAAATGTCTAAGAAAGACATGACACTGGTACTCTTTCATCACCATATGGTGCAATAAAGTGTTAATTCAATAGGCCTGGAGTGCTCAAACCCTGCATATTCCAAACTGAAAAGACCATTGAGTGACCAGCTCCTGGGAGATAACCTATAAACCCTTGGAATATTCTGCTTGATAAAAGTGTCTTTGTATACCTGGGGTCAGGGGTCACATCAGACAGTTTATGCTAATAATCCCATTTATGGTAAATGTCTAGTTTTGTTTCCCCATGACATTGCACCACATTTATCAGCTTACAATACCATTTATGGTGAATGCATAGTTTTGTCTACCTGGGGCCCTGAGTCACAATGTATCAGTTTGATCTCTGGGGGAACAGGAGACTGGGTCAGTCATATGAGAGCTTCATACCTCAATGACTGACCTCATACCTCAAGACTTGGGTGAGTTTCCTTGGTTGGAATACCTCGTAAGTATTGTCATACATTGTTTCTGGGAGAAATAAATACTTTCTGTATGATTCCGTTGGGAGAGGACTGGAAGTCTGCATTTGGTTTCTTCTAGACTCTTTACTATGCACCTCTGTCTTTGCTGATTTTAATCTATATTTTTTTTGCTGTAATAAACCATTAGGGTGAGTACAAAAACTTTTCAGAATTCTGCGAGTCCTTCTAGTGAATCACTGATAATGAGTGTGGTCTTGGGGGCCCCCTACACACCATAGTAAAGATAATAGGATGTTTATACCTAGAAAAACAGGCTACCCAAAGTGATAGTTTTGCTTTGTTGTGACAAATCTTCAAACCAGAACATTTTAGAACTCTTTATAGGTCTTCAAGCTAATCCTATTCTACACCACCATGCTTACTTCAACCCTCCTCACAAGTAAGGATCAACTTCCGTGAGATCCGCATAGACCTTACACATGACTGCATAGGATATCAGCTTCATGCCACAGCTTTAAGTTGTTAGACACCTACTTATTTAGTTCTGAGTCTGCACCACATTTTTTTCTTGAGTGGGTGGTAGCTGGGTTCATTGGATTGAAAAGTGCTTGGTTCTGATTGTTCTCAGGTTCTACAATAGACAAATACTAAGCCAAAACTAAATAGTAAATATGCTGGATATAGTACCAACTTATGTATCTGTCCTCGTGGCTTAATTAAAAGGGCCTTTGAAAGCTGACAGGAACATGAATTGAGGATAAAATCTTTTTAGATCACTAGAGCTCTGCTTTCTGGTCATGCCTCAACTTGCAGAGAATAAATTAGTTATTGCCTGTTCTACTTCCTTCCTCCTTTTCCAATCTTCCTTGAGAGTATATCTAAGTAATTTCTTATTTAAGGATTGTGTTTCCAAAGTTTTCTTTTTAATGATATTAGCTTCAAAACAGGGAAAACATCACAGTTTGATATTTAATGTATTTTTAGAGTGGCACAATTCAAACACAAAGGCATAGTGTTCCAGGACTTCTACTGAAACTTCTAGGGAGACAAGTTCTCCACCTTCTAGTAACTTGATCACATAGAAAATCTTGGCAGCTTTCTTCTAAATTCTTTTTATGGGTTCTAAGGTACATAACTACTTTTTCAAAACTTCTTTGTGGTTCATCAACAATGCCATACATGAAGTGGCTATGATTATATTCCTGATTCATTTTTGGAAGATCTTACTGATTTGAATTTTTAATTCTCAGATTGAGAGTGAATCTTCTGCTTTATGGGTAAGTTCCTTGAGCAGTTTAATTTACTATGCTGTCAGTATCAAATTATTAATAAAAACCTATGTTATTTTTTACTATTCCCTTACTTGCTATTTTTACTCACTCATTCATCAAATCTGATGAAGATAGTCTGATGATAAACAGTGCCTCTTCCCTTTAGACCAGTGCCTCCCAGCCTGATTTTTATTTTCAAGCCCTTAAGGAGCCTATTTCATTACCTATTTTATTTTCATACCATCCTCACCATGAAATCTTTGTTCCATAGGTATACTCTGTGTACAGGTGCACTGTGTCCATATGCTCGCCATATACATAAAATGAAAATGCTATGTTCACTCCTCTTAGAGCCAATTTTCATCCCCTTCCGGAGACATGCGTGCTTAAGACACATATTCTATTGCACATATTTAGCTGAGTACATAAGTAGGTATGTTGTGGTCTACCCTACAAAATATTTATGATAACTGGCCTTTCTCCTTTGGCAGTTTTTTCTCTAAAAACAAAGCTTAATTAGAAAAACCTTACTAGGTTCTTTTTTCTTAGAGTCAGACACTGTTGGGTTGACACTGGTTTTCTTTTTGCTAGAGTTCCCTCGGCAAAGGCTCTCTCTAGAGAAATAGAGTCACGATCGGTTCCCTGTAACCATTCTCAGGAAGTCGCCTTCTTATAAATTAGGTACAACTCCAGTGGTACATGTTTAACCGTGATTGTTAGTCAACTGGGAATTCTACTGACAAAGTTACCTGGAGTATCTCCAGTGACATTTAAGTTATTTTCTGTGATAATTGCTCCAGAAATGCTGTAGTCATGCCTGTTTTTTGGGGGGGTGTTTGTAATCAATTACAGATTTTCCTCTGTTATGGCCTTCATTCTAACGCATCCAAGTATTAAAAGAAGTTAACAAAAGAAGGATAATTAGCTAATTAGCAGTATTTGTTGAGCACTTACTCTTTAAATACACTGTTCTGTGGCTAAATAATAAGTAGTTGGTGGTTAGAAGCAAGAAGAAAATAGAAGAAAATTAGTTCTTACTTCACACAAGTTTATTTAGCCTTTAATATTAAAAATTGAATAACACAGTATTTCTCAACTGTCGCTGCTGCAGGAGACAAACTCTGGAATGCACTTCTCATGCTAGGAAATTTACATCTGTAATTTAGATTCAGGATCAAACATATAAATTGAACACCTTTTGTAGAAATGCCCAGGGTTCGAGCCTAACAAGTTAATGAGGTGATCACTGCTATATATAAATGGGAAAGGGAAACACAAAACCAATAAAAATCTTAGCACACACCATGCAAATCCCATTAAAGGAAAAGAATAGAAACTTACTTCTACTCATAAAAAGAAATACAAATAAACAGAAAAAGTAATTAGTATGTATTTATGATGATCCCTTATACTTTCAAAAGGCTTCGATGTTATAATTACACCTATTGAGAGTTAGGCAAGAAAGATTTAATATCATCATTTTATAGATTAAGAAATAGGTATCGGGGCGCCTGGGTGGCTCAGTGGGTTAAAGCCTCTGCCTTTGGCTCAGGTCATGATCCCAGGGTCCTGGGATCGAGCCCCACATGGGGCTCTCTGCTCAGCAGAGAGCCTGCTTCCCCCTCTCTCTCTCTGCCTGCCTCTCTGACTACTTGTGATTTCAGTCTGTCAAATAAATAAATAAAAATCCTTAAAAGAATAATAATTTAAAAAAAAAAGAAATAGGTATCAACCAATCTTAGTAACTTTCAAATCTCTGCAACTGTTTCATTTTCTTTCTTCCTTCTTTTTTTATGTATGAGTCACTGTCAGCTTCTTATTGATTGATGGAAAAAATAACAGAAGTGAGGCTGACATTAAATAGATTGCAAGTTGTGAAAAGATAATAAAGGAAAAGACAAAGATGTTACAAGTGATTACTGCAGGAGAATGATTTCTATCAGGGGAACCAGGATCCCAGCTTTGCTAAGAAAGTGAAGATGAACCTTGAAAACTGCCTAGCATGCAAAGGGCCAGGGCCAGTGGTAAGGTTTTCCCACCTTTCTAAATAGACTCTGAAATTCCAGAAAGAGCTTGGTGCCCCCAAGGAATGTAATTCAGGCTAGAAGACAGGGACTGAAGCTCCAGAACATTCTGGGAAGATAACCCAAGGTCAGATCACATAAGCTTGTTGGCCAGTAAGGACTTAATGGAAAGTGCAGTAGAAAACCCAAAGCAAAGCATGCGAAAATACACACTTTGATTTCTAATCTTTTACTTCACTATTTATCTTTCTGTTATAAGACTTGGATAAAATAAAAGCACATGTTACAACCTAGATCAAGGTCAGTTTATACTATGTATCAGAGTCTGTAATCCAACGGCCTTTGAATGGATAACATGACACCAAACTTCAAAAGAGCCAATTTCTAGCATGTGGTACTTAAAATAAATACCAAGAGTCCAACCAGCATTTACATTCAACTGACTTATATGTCTGTGAATGCTTCCCTCTTGTAACTCACAAGAAGATAGAGGAATTTCAAAAATGTTAATAATGTATAAAAATTAGTAAGTATTTTCATGTCTTGAGCTAACATTGTTTTCATATTTTGAAATATAATGAGGATGATGTTCACTAATATCATTGAGTAAACAAGATATAACAGATAGAACAGAATATCTATAAAATTGATAGCAGTTGATACATACTAATTTCATTTACCTCTTTTCAAATCAGGAAATCTTTTTTTCCTTTGATTAAAGAAATTTTAAATTAGGAATTATTTCAAAGCACCAGAAAAGTACACATGACATTTATCCACTACCCATAACCTAGAGGTTGAAAAATATTAACACTTCTCATGTGTGTTTCAGTATATTTTAAAGGAATATTTAGGCACATTTGAATTTTACTTCATGTCTATCCTAGTCCCTTCCCCTTTTCTCTAGAGTTCACTAGTCTCTGAAATTCTACATATCAGTGTATTTAAAAATTTTTAATTTATGTAAGTGTGTGTCCATACAATATGAAACTGTTTTGTCTTTTTTTTTTTTTTTTAAAGATTTTATTTATTTATTTGACAGACAGAGATCACAAGTAAGCAGAGAGGCAGGCAGAGAGAGAGAGGGGGAAGCAAGCTCCCTGCGGAGCAGAGAGCCTGATGTGGGACTCGATCCCAGGACCCTGGGATCATGACCTGAGCTGAAGGCAGAGGCTTTAACCCACTGAGCCACCCAGGCGCCTGAAACTGTTTTATGTCTTACAATGTCACACAAATGACAGCACAGTGACACTGGTTTTCCTCACCTCACCTGAAGTTTCTGAGATTTATCAATGCTTAGGCATGAGGACCTATTTCACTCACTGGAACAGCTCTTCTATCATATTTCATGAGTGTATTGCACTTCATTTTTCTTACTGATATATGGATATTTCAATTTTTTTCTAATTTTTAAAACAATTATGTATATGGTGGACATCTTTTGCTTCTTTCTGCACAGTGTACAAGTTACTTTAGCGTGAATGTCTAGATGTGGAGTTGCTGAGTGACAGACTTCATTATCTTAGTGATACCAGATACCCTACTGTACTCCTAAGGTCGTAGTACTAATTTACCCAAATGACAGCAGCACTTCTCTTGGTTTTCACCAGGATTTGATATGATTTGCTATCTCCCCATTTAAAGTTTTATCCTATATTCTTCAATAATCTTCTTGAAAAGTATCTCCACTTAAAAATACTTATTTCTAAGTATCATATAGTTTTTGTTCCTATTCGGAATATTTTCATTCTATTTTCTAATTGGTTATCACTGACATACAGAAATGCTACTGTTTTTTATAGACAGATTCTTGCATTCTTTGAGCCACTGGAATGCTCTTCTGGTTTCAACATTCTCCTTGCTAAAGAATGTACATCATCAAGCGGCGTTTTCAATACAGTGGGACTGACAATGGCAAACACGTATCATGATATTTGTCTCTTGCACATATATGATATGATACATGCAATAAAAACATATCTAACACATATAAGACTTTTTCTCTCAATCTTGACTCGTGGGCAAGTTGCCTACTGGGAGCTTAGGTGGTAGATTTCTTTTTTATCTTCTTCAAATGGAAAATATTGAATTTTCTTTAATTCTTGACAATTCTTCTTTTCATCATTTTTGGATATTCTTTCTCATCTATTTCATCTAGTCTCTTCTTTGGCAACTCCTGCTACTTTTATTAAATTTTATCCTTCTATGAGCCACGCCACTTAGCATCTCATGTTTTCATGGGTTTACTTCCTATGTCAATATATAGGTGATATCTTCAAGTCTGCATTTCTAAAACTCTATTAAGCAGTTTCTAATCTTCTGCTCAGCCCATTCACTGAATTTTAAATTTCAACCATAAACAGTTTTTATTTCTGGAAGTAAATGATATTGACTTCTTTTCCAAAGCTGCTTATTTATTTTAATATAGGGCCCTATTTTGTACTGTTTTTCTCATTCTTTTTTATTCCTTTATCTTCACATCATGTTTTATGATTATACATTTTCATGTATTTTATGATTAATATGATAAAAGTATATACTTTGCTGTTATATAAATTCTTGCAAACTATCTTATTCTTCTAGTTCTTGGTATACAAACGTTCTGACTTCTGTGGCTCCTGATTTCGTTTTGTAGTTATTTTTCTATCGTGAACTGTACTGCTTTATGGCAAGCTCATCATCAGTTGAGGCGGCACCTTCTTTCCTGTGGGAATACCACTTGCCTGACATGTTGAAGAATTCTAACATAAAGGGAAAATAAAACTGACCCCATTCCCATGTGGTACACAGGTTTGGGTGTTTGCTTCCTCACTGCACACTAACTTTTCCCCGCCTAGAGCCCCAAAGGAGAAAGAAAGTTACTGTTGCCACTGCCAGCTTGCTGGCGGAATATTCTAGTGCCTGTTTCACTGTCAGGGGATAATTTTAGAGTCTAAGCGTAAGTGAACTCAATTTTAATTTCCCTCCTTGAGTCCAAACCTCAATGTCAAGTCCTAGAGAGGCCATTACAACTTCCAACCTTATTTCCATTTGTAGATTAGGACCAGCCTCGTACTTCCCCACCCCATGAACTTTGTTGTTCAGCTCTGCTTGGGCTTATGCTTGTTAACTTAGGTTTCTCTTTTGGGTCTGACATACAGAAATTTCCCTCTCTTTCCTGAATCAACATAATTACAAATTTATTTACTCTGTTTCATCCAGCATACTTGTACTGGAAGTGAAAGAAGTGGTGTCCCTTTTTCTCAGTATATCTTGATAGAATGTTACCCATTTAAAATTTACAATAGAAGTATATATAGGCCCAAGACTTCATAACCAAATGCTTTCTTAAAGTATCTACATACTTCAGTAAGGACAAAATTTCTTCCTAGTGAAAGTTATTTAAAAAAATTACATGTTATAATGCAACCAAATAAACGTGTACATGTTTACTGGTTAATATGCATTTTGGAAATGAGCATTTATATTGATACCATTTTATTTGAATTTAAGTCTCCAGTATCTTAGCTTCTCAATGAAGTATTACTTGTTAAATACCATTTTGATTGATCCATATTTTTTCAAATAACCAGCAGACACACCTATGTCTCATCATGTTTTCGTAAAAAAGAATGGCCTTCCACATTTCTCTCTACATTAATAAATGTCTGTTCAGTATTTAAATTGCATGCATATTTTATTGAAATACTGTGTATTTATTACTCTTTTAAATAAGAGATTATAGGTACTTAATTATAGTGCATTACATGCATGCATATTATGATATAATTCACTTGCTGTATGCATATAATTAGTGATTTTTAAAACTATGTGGATGTCTATTGAAATCTGTTTTCTGCAAGTTTTTATCCTAAAAGAAAAAAAAAACAAACATTTAGTTTTATCTAAGCGGTTATAGTCATCTATTTAAAATGTCACACAGTTGAAAGGCAACTCTTTTAATTATGCTACTTACTTATTTATTCTTTTATGATTTAATTGCTGTTTATTGTCTTTTAACTGTCTGTGTAGAGCTTCAGATGTGTTTGTAAGAGGGATGGTTCTTCTTTTTTGTTTTTTATATTTATTTATTTATTTATTTATTTGACAGAGAGAGACATGGTGAGAGAACACAAGTAGAGGGAGTGGGAGGGAGCGAAGCAGGCGCCCCGCTGAGCAGGAAGCCTGATGTGGGACTCAATCCCAAGGTCCTGGGATCATGACCCGAGCCTAAGGCAGCCATTTAACCACTAAGTCACCCAGGCACCCCAAAAGGGATGCTTCTTCACTGGGACTGTAATTGCTCCGTACAAGACAGAGGCAGACAGAGAGCTGGCAGAGGGCAGGCAGTGGCTCAAAGAGCTCTCCCTCTGAGTCCTCCTAGTGGCTATAGCTCTCTTATTCTAGCCTTTCTCTCTATATTTACCAAAGAAAGGAAAAAATGAGGCCTGCATCTCTCCCTCACTTGTTACTCTTTCCTTGCAAATACTAGACATCTCCAGTGTATGAACAGTAGGTATATAAAAACATTCCTTTTCTTTTTTCCCATTTGATGTCCTGTATTCTAGAGACTGGGGAGATTTCCCTTCCATTCTAAGCTCAGCTTTGCCTGTCCTTTATTTGAACAAGTGATAAAACTCAGAGATTTCCGTGGAGTTTTGTAAGAGAAATAAAATGCACACAAGCAACATTTTGGTAAATATCAGAGAAGATGAACTAAGCCTGTAGGACTGTCCAAAAAGACACAGAGAGTGAAGAGCAGAGGTCTCCTTAAACAAGTGATCATACACAGACGGCAGCACAGTCTTGGTCTATGCTATAGCAATTTGTTATTTCAAATAATATTGGAATAAAATGTCCTATATCTAGGAAATTTACTATGTTCCAGTATATGACAGCTTTTACTATAGATTATGGACTTTCTGCCAGTTTACAGAGACAGGAGTTGTGTAGTTTTAGTAGGGAGAAAAAAGACCTAAATGACCGATGATACAGCATACACTTATTATGTAACTATTATAATATTTAGCTTGTTATGTCAGACATTCTTGTCCCAATCAATATACACTTCACATTAATACTAATATTTACTTCCTGTGTAAGACTTTAATGTTTGTATGCACACACACATATAACAAATGGAAGTATATAATTTCATGTGATTTACAGCTTCCTAGATAAGACTAATGATTTAATAAAGGTTCTTAAAAAGGTTCCAACCATGATTGAGAGCAAAGGAAAAAAAAAAGTAACATTCATTTTTATATCAGTATGGCATTCTAACTTTTCCAGTGTATTCTGTCAACTAATGTAGATAAAACAGCTTAACCCCAGTGTTTTGGAACTGATTAGCACAGCTAAATGAAATCATTTCTGTCATTTTAGACTTATGCATGCCTCTGTTTCCTCTATGCATACAAGCTGTAGTTGTAATGCCTCCCTCAGTGTTAACATGATGAGCTATTAGCTGAGTATGTACAACAAATAAAGTCATATTTCTGAAAGTACTCTTAGGAGGAAAAATTGAGACTTTAATCAATTCCACTAGGGTTTCTTACATTTTCGGTAATAAAACAGAAGAATCTGAATGTAGTAATTTCAGACAATCTGGGTCTAAACTTCAAAAGATTATCTAAAACGCCAGAATGTAACTCTTGGCAGAATTATTTTCGAGGTAGATGCAAAGCTATGGAAGGTCTGAGTGTATCGTTGCTGTTTGTAATGCTGTTTTTCAATTCACAGACTAGCTGGGTAATGAGGGAAAGGGGTTTTTGCTATGAAGTGACACCTCTTCCTAGGGTGACCAGTCCTTCTTGAGCTGGTAGAATTAGACAAATGGTGGATGTTTGGACATCCTGATTGTAAAGGCACTTAAGAGGAGGGCCAATGGTAGGATAGATAGGGGGTATTTATAGGAGAAGTTGTTACAATTCACCTAACGTCAAACAGACAGAACAGAACAGAAAAGAAAGGGAAAAGGACCTTCTGTCTTGACCGCAGACTTTACCGGCATACGCAACACACCTTACAGTGACAGTGTCCAAAACAAGGGTCTTCATTTGTGCTCCCTGCACCACTGCAGTTACATGGCTTGCATTCTGGGTAGCCAGTGTAGCCTCGGGCACAGCGATCACAGCTCACGCCTCTGAAGCCAGGTTTGCAATGACAAGACCCGGGTGCCAAACCTACGGGAAGACGAACCACATATTAACAACTGAAACACACACAAATTCCTTAAGTTTTCATGATAGTAACACTTATGATTCTTTTCTGACACGAAAACTAATAAAGAAAAGTTAAACCCAAAGGATATAAGGCTTAATTAGAAGTTGGCTACAAGTCTCTAACACAGCATCTCTTACATATCTTTACAAATATAAAGAATGAGAAAAGAAAGATAAAATCTTGAAGCTCCTACCAAAATTGAGGCCACAGAAAAACTGTCACAATGATCAAGGACTCATTTTCATAGTTGATTAATGATACTCAAAGAATAAGCAGCGACCTGTGATACATGTTGCTTCATAGCTTAGACTACCATGAGATGGAAAAAGTGCCTGGTGGGTAAAAATATACTGCTTAAGCCCAAAATTAAACAACAATCATCTAAATATGACATCACTGGGTACAAGAACAACAAAATTTGTGGGAATAGATATTTTGAGAACAAGATATAGAGAAAAATGAAAGCAGTTTAAATTTACTTTTTATTTTTAAATCATCAAAAAACAATTTCTATTCTTCTCTTTGATTAAAAAAATGGAAAATGCAGATGAATAAGTACAAGTTATTGACTTGCAAAATCTGGAAGAGTGTAAGAGCAAAACAGCAAAATATAGCCCACACAAGAAAGGAAAGGAGGAAAGAAAGAAGCATTACAAGGGGAAACACACAGCAGGATGGGAAGAAGACTGTCAAACCCACATGCTAATCATATGTCATATGTTTGTGGTCTTACTGCTTTTGTTAAAACTATGTGTGGAGAACTTTTAGAAGTCTACTTCACTGAAGGACATTTCTCCAGCGGGTAAGTGGGGGTGGAACCCTCGTGGGGACAGTGTACTCTCAGGATCCATGAGGTCACAGAAAGACACAAAAAGTGTCTGAGTGCGGCAGAGCTCCCAGGTATAGGAGCAGGGAAGCTGGCTACAGAGACAGAGCCAAGGAGTGAGCTCTCAGCTTGGGGTTACCTTAAGCTGTCATCCAAGTCACAATCAGACCTCTGCTCTTTGAGCAGGGACCCCACAAGTGGCAGATATGGAGAGACCTCCTCCTTTCTTATGCATGAGGAGAGCCAAGGGAGCGCATGGCAAGAATCTGCTGGGATTGAAGACACCAAACAGGGCTGTGTGCCAGAAATAAAAATGTTCAGTCACAGGACAAGTGAGCTCGGAGCACGGCAAGAGACCACGGAGATGGGAGGGACTGACTGGTTTTCTCTGAGGGTGTACTGAGGTGTGGGGCCACAAGCTCTTGGCTCCTACGGGCCGGAGATTGGGAGGCCACCATTCTCATTCCCATTATCCAAAGCAGTGCGGAGAGCATTCAGAGAACAAAACATTCCGAGAGCAAACTCAAGCAGATTGCTTTAGCCTGGCCCCTGGCAAGGTGGTACAATACCACTTCGGGCAAAGACATTTGAGAATCACAGCAACAGGCCCCTCCCCCAGAAGATCAGCAAGAACATCCAGCCAAGACCAAGTGCACTAATCTACGAGAACAGTGGAACTCCACAGCTAGGGGAAAGCAACATATAGAATTCATGGCTTTTTCCCCATGATACTTTAGTCTTGCAAAGTTAAATTTTTTAATTTTACTTTTTTCTTATTTTGTTTTTTTTTTTTTTACTTTTCCTCTTTCCTCTTTCAACGTTTTTTAACTAGTTTATCTTATCAATAATTTTTTTTAAAAAAATCTTTCAAAATCTTCAAAAATCTCACAAAATCTTCATTGGTATAGCCATATCTTATCCCTTCATTATATTTAAACTTATTTTTGGTATACATATAGATTTTTTCTCTTTAAAATTTTAGGATACAATTTCTTCTAATAGATCAAAATATACCCTAAATCTAGCACATGGCTTTGTTCTAGTCTCCAGCCTGATCACAGTCTCTCCTCATTTTTTTTCTTTTTCCAACCAACTTGTCTTATCAATTCCTTTTATAGAATTTTAAAAAATTTTCATCTTTATAGTCATATTCCATCCCTTCATCATGTTTACCCTTACTTTTGTGTATATATACATTTTTCTTTCCTTAAAATTTTGGAAGGTAGTTTCTTCTAAAAGAACAAAATACACCCAAAATCAAGTGGGTAGCTCTGATCTATTCACCAGTCTAATATACATATACATATACATATACATACACATATACATATATAATGTATATCCCCCTTTCTTCTCCCCCCAGTTTTGGATCTCTTCTGATTTGGTTAGTGTACATTTTTGGGGGTTCTTTGATACCCTTTCAGTATTTTATTCTATCATGCATATATTATTATCTGGATAAAATGACAAGGTGGAAAAACTCACCACAAAAAAAAGAACAATACTGATGGCTAGGGAACTAATCAATATAGACATTGGTAATATGTCAGAACTAGAGTTTAGAATGATGATTATCAAGGTGCTAGCTGGGCTCGAAGAAGGTATGGAAGATATTAGAGTACTCCCTTCTGGAGAAATAAAATCCTTTCTGGTGGGGAAAAAAAGAACTAAAATCTAACCAAGTTGAAATAAAAAAAGCTATTAGTGAGGTGCAATAAAAAATGGAGGGTCTTACTGCTAAGAAAAATGAGGCAGAAAAGAGAATTAGTGATATAGAAGACCAAATGACAGAAAATGAAGAAGCTGAGCAAGGGAGAAAAACAACTACTGGACCATAAGAGGAGAGAATTCAAGAGATAAGTAATACCATAAGATGAAATAATATTAGAATAATTGGGATCCCAGAAGAAGAAAGAGAGAGAGGGGCAGAGGTATATTGGAGCAAATTATAGCAGAGAATTTCCCTAATACAGTAAAAGCAACATGCATCAAAATCCAGGAGGCACAGAGAATTGCCCTCAAAATCAACAAAAATAGGTTCACACCCTGTCATCTAATAGTAAAACTTACAAGTCAGTGGAAAAGAGAAAATCCTGAAAGCAGCTCGGGACAAGAAGTCTGTAACATACAATGGTAGAAATGTTACATTGGCAGCAGATTTATCCAAAGAGACCTGGCAGGCCAGAAAGAACTGGCATGATATATTCATAGCATTAAATGAGAAAATATGCAGCCAAGAACACATCCAGCTAGGCTGTCATTGAAAATAGACGGAGAGATAAAAAGCTTCCAGAACAAACAAAAATTAAAAGAATTTGCAAACACCAAATGAGCCCTACAGGAAATACTGAAAGGGATCCTCTAAACAAAGAGAGTGCCTAAAAGTAGTAGACCAGAAATGAACAGAGATAAATACACAGTAACAGTCAGTCACCTTACAGTCAACACAGTGGCACTAAGTTCATATCTTTCAATAGTTACCCTGAATGTAAGTGGGCTAAATGTCCCAATCAAAAGACACAGGGCATCAGAATGGATAAAAAAAATAAGACCCATCAATATGCTGTCTACAAGAAACTCGTTTTATTTATTTATTTTTAAAGATTTTATTTATTTATTTGACAGACAGAGATCACAAGTAGGCAGAGAGGCAGGCAGAGAGAGAGGGGGAAGCAGGCTCCCCACCGAGAACCTGATGTGGGGCTTGATCCCAGGACCCTGGCATCATGACCTGAGCTGAAGGCAGAGGCTTTAACCCACTGAGCCACCCAGGCACCCCGAAACTCATTTTAGACCCAAAGACACCTCCAGATTTAAAGTAAGGGGGTGGAAAACAATTTACCATGCTAATGGACATCAAAAGAAAGTGGGGGTGGCAATCCTTATTATCAGATAAGTTAGATTTTAAGACAAAGACTATGATAAGAGATGAGGAAGGACACTATATCATACTTAAAGGGTCCATCCAACAAGAAGATCTAACAATTTTAAGTATCTAAGTCCCTAACATGTGAGCAGCCAATGATATAAACCAATTAATAACAAAAAGAAACATAATAACAATAATACAATAATAGCAGGGGACGCTAACCCATTCACTGAAATGGAAAGATCATCCAAGCAAAAGATCAGTAAGGAAATAAAGGCTTTAAATGACACACTGGACCAGATAGATATCACAGATATATTCAGAACATTCCATCCCAAAGCAACAGAATACACATTCTTCTCTAGTGCACATGGAACATTCTCCAGAATATATCACACACTGGGTCACAAATCAGGTCTCAATTGGTACCAAAAGACTGGGATCATTCCCTGGATATTTTCAGACCACAATGCTCTGAAGCTAGAACTCAAACACAAAGGAAAGTTAGAAAGAACTCAAATACATGGAGGCTAAAGAGCATCCTACTAAAGAATGAATGGGTCAACCAGAAAATTAAAGAACAATTGAAAAAAATCATGGAAACAAATGAAAATGAAAACACAACTATTCAAAATCTTTGGGACACAGCAAAGTGGAGGAAAGTATCGTGTGATGCAAGCCTTTCTCAAAAAACAAGAAAAGTCTCAAGTATACAACCTAACCCTACACCTAAAGGAGCTGGAGAAAGAACAAGAAAGAAAGCCTAAACCCAGCAGGAGAAGAGAAATCATAAAGATCAGGGCAGAAATCAATGAACTAGAAACCAAAAGAACAGTAGAACAAATCAATGAAACTAGGAGCTGGTTCTTTGAAAGAATTAATAAGATTGATAAACCCCTGACCAGACTTATCAAAAAGGAAAAGAGAAAGGACCAAAATAAAATCATGAATGAAAGAGGAGAGATCACAACAAACACCAAAGAAATACAAACAATTATAAGAACATATTATAAGCAACTCTAGGCCAGCAAATTTGACAATCTGGAAGAAATGGATGCATTCCTAGAGACATATAAACACCAAAACTGAACCAGGAAAAAATAGAAAACCTGAAAGAGTCATAACCAGTAAGGAGATTGAAATAGTCATCAAAAATCTCCCAAAAAGAGTCCAGGGCCAGACAGCTTCCTGGAGGAATTTGACCAAACATTTAAAGAAGAATTAATACCTATTCTCCTGAAACTGTTCCAAAAAATAGAAATGGAAGGAAAACTTCCAAACTCATTTTACAAGGCCAGTATTACCTTGAACCCAAAACCATACAAAGACCACGCCAAAAAGGAGATTTACAGACCAATATCCTTAACGAACATGGATGCAAAAATTCTCACCAAAATCCTAGCCAATAGGTTCCAACAGTACATTAAAAGGATTATTCACCATGGCCAAATGGATTTATTCCTGGGTTGCAAGTTTAGTTCAACATCCGCAAATCAATGAATGTGATACAATACATTAATAAAAGAAAGAACAAGAACTGTATGATACTCTCAATAGATGCTGAAAAAGCATTTGACAAAGTACAGCATCCTTTCCTGATCAAAACTCTTCGAAGTGTAGGGATAGAGGGTACATACCTCCATATCATCAAAGCCATCTATGAAAAACCCACAGTGAGTATTATTCTAAATGGGGAAAAACTGAGAGCTTTTCCCCTAAGGTCAGGAACATGGCAGGGATGCCCACTATCACTAGTGCTATTCAACATCATACTAGAAGTCCTAGCCTTGGCAATCAGACAACAAAAAGAAATAAAAGGCATTCAAATCAGCAAAGAAGAAGTCAAACTATCACTCTTTGCTGATGATATGATACTTTATGTGGAAAACCCAAAAGACTCCACTCCAAAACTGCTAGAACTTGTACAGGAATTCAGTAAAGTGTCAGGATATAAAATCAATGCACAGAAATCAGTTGCATTTCTATACACCAACAGCAAGACAGAAGAAAGAGAAATTAAGGAGTTGATACCATTTACAATTGCACCCCAAAGCATGAGATACCTAGGGATAAACCTAAGCAAAGAGCCAAAGAATCTCTATGCAGAAAACTGTAAAGTACTCATGAAAGAAATTGAGGAAGACATGAAGAAATGTAAAAACATTCCATGCTCCTGGATTGGAAGAACAAATATTGTGAAAATGTCTATGCTACCTAAAGCAATCTACACATTTAATATAATCCCTATCAAAATCCCATCCATTTTTTTCAAAGAAATGGGACAAATAATCCTAAAATTTATATGAAACCATAAAAGACCCAAATAGCCAGAGGAATGTTGAAAAAGAAAGCCAAAGTTGGTGGCATCACAATTCTAGACTTTAAGCTCTGTTACAAAGCCGTCATCATCAAGACAGCATGGTACTGGCACAAAAACAGACACATAGATTAGTGGAACAGAATAGAGTGCCCAGAAATAGACCCTCAACTCTATGGTCAACTAATCTTCGACAAAGCAGGAAAGAATGTCCAATGGAAAAAAGACAGTCTCTTCAACAAATGGTGTTGGGAAAATTGGACAGCCACATGAAAAAGAATGAAACTGGACCATTTCCTTACACCACACACAAAAATGGACTCAAAATGGATGAAAGACCTCAATGTGAGATAGGAATCCATCAAAATCTTTGAGGAGAATACAGGCAGCAACCTCTTCTACCTCAGCTGCAGCAACTTCTTCCTAGACACATCGCCAAAGGCAAGAGAAGCAAGGTCAAAAATGAACTACTGGGACTTCATCAAGATCAAAAGCTTTTGCAAAGCAAAGGAAACAGTCAACAAAAGCAAAAGATAACTGACAGAATAGAAGAAGATATTAGCAAATGACATATCAGATAAAGGCTGAGTATTCAAAATCTAGAAAGAACTTATCAAACTCAACACCCAAAGAACAAATAATCCAATCAAGAAATGGGCAAAGGACATGAACAGACTTTTCTGCAAAGAAGACATCCAGATGGGTAACAGACATATGAAAAAGTGCTCCACATCACTCGGCATCAGAAAAATACAAATCAAAACCACAATGAGATTCCACTTCACACCAATCAGAATGGCTAAAATTTTAACAAGTCAGGAAATGACAGATGTTGGAGAGGATGGGGAGAAAGAGGAACCCTTCTACGCTGTTGGTGGGAATGTAAGTTGGTGCAGCCACTCTCGAAAACAGCATGGAAGTTCCTCAAAATTTGAAGATAAAGATACCCTACAACACAGCCTTTGCAATACTGGGTATTTACCCTAAAGATACAAATGTAGTGATCTGAAGGGCACATGCACCCAATTGTTCATAGCAGCAATGTCCACAACTATGGAAACTATGGAAAGAACCTTGATGTCAAACTATGGAAAGAACCTAGATGTCCATCAACAGATGAATGGATAAAGAAGATGTGGTATATATATACAATGGAATACTATGCAGCCATCAAATGAAATGAAATCTTGTCATTTGCAATGATGTGGATGGAAGTAGAGGGTATTATGCTGAGCGAAATAAGTCAATCAGAGAAAAACAATTATCATATGATCTCTCTGACATGAGGAATTTGAGAAGCAGGGCGGGGTTGATGGGGAGTAGGAAGGAAAAAAATGAAATAAGATGGGATCAGGAGGGAGACAAACCATAAGAGACTCTTAATCTCACAAAATAAACTGAGGGTTGCTGGGGGTGGAGGGATAGGGAGAGGGTAGTTAGGTTATAGACATTGGGAATGGTGTGTAATATGGTGAGGGCTGTGAAATGTGTAAGCCTGATGATTCACAGACCTGTATCCCTGGGACAAATAATACATTGTATGTTAATAAAAATAATTTAAATAAAAAACAAAAAAACTATGTGTGTATAATGTTTAGAAGAGATATGCAAAATGGTAAGAAAGTTTTAAAAGAAAGGAATGTAAATCTACATTAGGAGAGCATATAGAGTTGTAATATTAGTAATGAGCAAAGTAGAATCCAATGAAAACAGATTCACTAAGGGGCTCCTGGGTGGCTCAGTAGGTTAACTGTCTTCCTTTGACTGGGGTCATGATCCCAGGGACATGGTATTGAGCCCCAGGGCAGGATCCCTGCTAAGTGGGGTGTCTGCTTCTCCTTCTCCCTCTGCCCCTCTCCCCTTCAACCCTGTGCTAGTGCTCTCTCTTTCTCTCAAATAAATACATAAAATCTTTAAAAAAATAGATTCATTTGGACAAGCCCTCATTTTACAATGATGACAATAAAATAAAAAACATGACTTAAGATATTATATTCACACTCCATAAGAACACTAATTTTAAGTACAAAAATATATAGATAGACAACAAAAGATTTGAGGGCTCAAAGAGAAAGTGGCCAAAAATCAGTGGCTGAGAATGACATTAACCTACTCCTTTCTAATATTTATAGATGAATTAGAAAAAAAAGACATAGAAAAACATGAATCATCTACTATTGTTGAATTACACATTATACTGTATATATATAATTATTGT
Source organism: Enhydra lutris kenyoni (assembly GCF_002288905.1). Classification (NCBI taxonomy): domain Eukaryota; kingdom Metazoa; phylum Chordata; class Mammalia; order Carnivora; family Mustelidae; genus Enhydra; species Enhydra lutris. Next base: position 23,822,612 of record NW_019154101.1, on the reverse strand, counting down.
AGTTCATTAATCTACAAAAATGCTCAATTTCTCAAAGCAGAAGTAATCTATGTCTACTTTTCTTAACATAAATTACTATTTCTGTATTTGTAATAAAAGTCATTATAAATTAGGATTGAGGTAATATGAAATATCAGCCATGATAATAAAGTCTTATACAAAATTCTACCACTCTAAAAATGAATAATATTTCCCCTTTTAACTCTTGAGTGAAAGAGAAATAAAGACTTCAATTGTGATTAAATAGTTTTCTAAGTATATATATAACAGCAGTGAGAAAAGAACTTAGTGTTTATGAGATATAGAAAAAAACAGTAACCAAAGGTTAAATACATTAAAAATGTGAATAAATTAAAATTTAATCCATGTAATTATAAGAAAAAAAGAGAAAAAACAAATGAATACCACAGGAAAAAAGGAAGATTTGAAAAATAAAGAAAATAAGGTAAAAGAGAACTTAAAAATAATCATAGATATGAAAAGAGGACAAATGGTCAAAGATTATCATAAAAGTATTTTAGTAGCAGTTTTTACAGTGTTTTCAAAGTTTGAAACTGTAACGGAGTATCTAAAACATGGAGGGCTATGTAATTTAGTTTATGAAGCTAGTAAAACTTAGTATCAAAATCTAACTAAGGTAGCCCTAAATAAACCTAATAACAGCTTATAATTAAATGACATTCACTTTATTCGAGGTATCATGCTTAGCACTATATACAATACATGGGTTAATTTAGTTAATACTCAAAACCTCAAAATGAGATAAGTACTATAATGTTTCCCATTTTACAGATCAGAAAACTAAGGCACAGAGAAATTAATTTGTTTGCCAAGATAGCACAGCTAGCAGATGTCATAGACAAAACCAATTTACATATGAATTCAGATGAACAAATCCTAAATAAAATAAATACCAAACTGAATCCTAAAATACATTAAAAGGATTTTCCATAAGGACCAAGAAGATTTTATTCTGTTAATTTAAATATTGTTTCATATTAATAATATATTTTAACATATTATATTCATAAATCAAATGAAAAAGAAATCTAGTAATTTCAATAAAGGCTGAAAAGCATTCCAAGAAATTAACATTTACTTCTCATGTTAAAATCCCCATTAAGACTGAGTGTAGATGTATTCCATAAAATGACCATGTCTATCTTAACATTTGTAAAAATCCTATATGTTGTAACATTGTAATATTGTGAACTAGATGCCCAAACATCCCCTCTTGTTCAGAACATTGACAACACAGGATAAAGTTACAGACAGAAAGAGAGATAGACAGACAGACAGAATGGCTGTGCTGATTGAAAATAAGGAAACTCCTTGAAAATCAGAAACTACAAAATTTAAAAGAGAGAGAGAGAGAGAGGAGATTCTAAAGAAATAAGCTATCTCTTAACCAGTATCCTTTCCTGGAGCTGACTGACAGATTAACTGAGCATGGCTTTATGGAACGAAAGAAAAGTTGTAGGTACTACTCAAGTTAGAAGATCGTATCAGAGATTATACAAACTCAAGGATCCTGAAAGGATAAACTAGAAACTTTACACAAACATGCACAAGTAAGTGCATGTGTGTGTACTCACAAACACACACACAAAATCATCAAACACACAAGAAAATAGGGCCCCAATGAATAAATTAGCAGAAAAATCAGCCCCCAGGATTAGGTTTATCTAGGTAACAGAGAACACTGCTAAAAGATACAGAATATAAAATAAATATACTTAATATGTTTAATGAAAAAAATTATATTAAATATAGATCGATTTAAAAGAGACTACTGGAAAAACAAAATATAGCTAGAAACTTTCTTTATAAAATACACTAAATAAATTCCATACTGATTAAGGAACTAAGTATAAAAAAGTGAAATAATAAGAATTAAGAAAATGAATACATTTGTCTGATCTTGGGATAGATGAGAGTTTTAGAATTCTAAAGGCATATCAAAAATTCTATTAAAATATTAAAACATAATAATCTTGGCATAATGTCTTATAGCTAAAGTTCTTTAAGTTATAATAGGTGATTATACAAAACATTTTAAAGTTTCATTTATAAAATAATCTTAACAATAGTGAAACACAAAATCTGGAATGTTTATAACAAATTTAACATAGAGTTGTTTTTCATATTTAAAGCACTCTTACAAATCTTTGGGGGGAAAATCACCTTATACCAAAGTAATCAGTTTTTTAGTAATCAAGTCAATGTCATAAAATACCATTTCCCACTATCTGGTTACTCATACTAAGAAGTCCAAAGCATTACACTGAAACTTAGACAGGCTCTTTCCTAAGAAATCATCAAGATAAACATGAAGATAAAAATGTTTCATGGGAAATGTGTCTAATTTGGTAACCCAGGTCTATATTGAGTAATATATATCTAATTATAAATTTTGATTCTTACATTTCAATTTTAAAATTAGAAGAATTAGGTCTCAAATTAAATATAACTACAATTTTTGAAAAGATAAAGATGCAATTGGCAGACATTGTCAAGTGAGTTGGAAGACCAGTGGAGAGTATAGGGACTTACACATGGTAGGACCTCAAAAGAGGAGTCTAAATTTAGTGGATCATAAAATCATAACTTAAACTTTTTATTTAACATGATAAATATACCATACTTAAGAAAAATGACTAAATAGTGGAGAAAAGGAATGAATGAATGAATGAATGAATGAATGAAACATTTCTTTTTAAGATGGAGAGTCAGTGGGCAATACTTAATGGTGATTAAAGTACTAAGAATATTATTTAGATATTGTCTGGAAGATGTGTTTTTCCAGAACTTAATAGAAGAAATGGCTCAATGTGGTTAAATTTGAAAATGAGATTGGGGGATGAACAAATTGAAGAGGATACTATTGCTATTTATTTTATTCTCTTCCCTATTGTTAAAATTTGTTTTTACTATGTATGGTTTTTATAATAATTGAAAAATATTTATACACAAATATCCTCACTAAAACATTGGTTACAATAAACAAAATTAGAAACAATCTCAATGGCTATATAAAGTTGAGTGGGTAAATAAATTATGGTATGTCCACATAATGATGTTAAATGGTGTTAAAACCAGATTTCAGAAAAACAATAGTTTGGGGAAAAACTCATGTGAAGTTAGCAAAACATGTTAATAAGAGTATTTATAATGAATTACCACTGCACTGTATGCTTATTTTTCTACCTTTCAATATTTTATCAGTTTTTCAAAAATAATATACTTCTTTACAAAGTAAAAAAAGTAAAAAAAAAATAAGTACAGAAAAAAGTTAAAAGACATTACTGAAAACAACATGATTTAGTTGTTACTACAAAAAGATAAGAAGCTATAAAATGAAAAACGACCTCAATAATTCACCATTTGAGATTTAAAATAATCAGGGTTTTAATCTTTTAAGATTTAAGACTATAGGGCTTAGGTTGATAATCTTATCATTTTATAAAGAAAGCAGGTAAGCTACACCATGCCAAAGAAACATTGCCAGTGTTTTAACTTGAAAGCCATTGGAGGAAAAACGCTATATTGTAACCACGATTTATTTTAGTTTTTCCCAAGAGAAGAATCCACTCTTAGCGATATAAAAAAACTGTTTCAGATATGTCCTAATGTTCTACTTAACTTTGGCAAGCAACTCTCTTGGACATAGCTCCTTGACATTTTTTATCAAGGAGTTATTTTGGCATTTGATTCTTCAATGTTTGGACTTCATCATGAGTTCAATCCTCAAAGAAAGTATTTGGCTTAAATTTCTATCAGCTTCTTTCCCTTCATTAACTTATGACAACTACCTATTTTTAGTTCTTAATGTACACATTTTGCTTTCTGTACTACATCTCAGTGTATGAAGTCTGTTCTCTCCTCCCCCTACAACACACACATCCCTCAGTGAATGCTGTCTTTGCACACTAGAAACCACAGAAACTACAATAAACAATTCAATAAATAACAAGACACTAAAAAATTACATACATCACAGATTTCTGATTAACCAGAAGATAGACAGGCATAGCTATATAAATATGTATATATGAATATACACACATATGCTTATAATGCAAAATAAATTATTCAACTCTTTTTGCTTTTAAAGCATAATTAATTAGTTGTAATTAATTTACAGGAAAATAATTATTGACATGAATAAAAAACTGCTTCCTGGAGGGAACATTGATAGATACGAGAATAAAATTATTAAGTAAAATTTATTATAAAATATTACCCTAAAAATAATCATATCTGGCTTTTTATTGTCCTTTTATCAGAACAACAGTTCTTTGTTCTTGCTCTTACCTCGTCGAGCATGTTTTTCATCCTTCACACAGACTTCATTTAAGGAACCAATTGGATCACAATGGCATGGCTGGCATGGTCTTGGATAATTTGGAGATACCTAACAAGAATATTAAAGGGCTCTTAGTCAAATGTAATAAAAACATAAGTATTTTTTAATTTAGCAAATTTTAAGGACAAAATAAATTTAATAATACATAATAATAAATTATATGGAGAAAACAGTATAGGAAATTATCTTCAATATATATTTGCAATTTCTAAAATCCCTTCTTCTAAATAGAGCCACAAACCTAAAACAGGTAGTAAAATACACTTGTATTTATTTGCTACCTATAATCAGGAATTATCAAGATTCGGCCATATGAGTTCCATGATTTTTCATTCTTTGCTGAAGTTTAAAGAAAACTGCAGATAGAGTACTTTAATCCTTAGACATTTCAGGATGCAACCTTTTTGTATAATCATGGTATCATTATAATAAACAAAAAAAATTCTTGATAGTCTCTAATATATATATTCCTTAATAAAATCCTTCTGATTGTTTTTTCTCTATGTTTTTCTTTTCTTAAACCATAGTTCAAAATTCGTAATTTCCCCAAATTTACTTTTTAGGAAGTTTGTTCATGTTGATTATGATGTGACTGACTAAATAGAAATTTATATTTGGTGCTGAAAAAAAGATAATATTAAGTAGGCAAATTAACCATTTGGCTTCCTAGAGAGGGAGCATCAGCCAAGGGCACACAATGTAGCGTCTCCACAATTAGGAAAATGTGAGCTCGCATCTCAGTGTGGGTGCTGACTACATGGCCTCATTTAATTTCTCTACTTCCTTGTGATATGAGGATATCAGTAAAAACTATAGTAACATTCTTAAGCTAAAATTAAAAGGAATAACAAATAAAGGTTCTGATAAGATTCCTCAGATTTATTACTCAATATAACTAATTTTAATGTTAAAATATCTTAATTAAACAAACCTAGACTGAAAATATGCTGTAATTACAACACTTGGTTTCTAGATGCAATAGCATAAGAAGAAAAAAAAAAAGCATTTGCCTAGGGTATACCTAAATACTGTGCACATGCTCTCTCTCTGTCTCTCTCTCCATATAAATAAATCTATTCACATAAATATATACACTTTCCCCAAAAAACATAGCCAGACATATGTGTATATCTATGCTTAATTTAGAAATGGAAACTTGTTTACTAATATAAATCAAAGTGTTATAACTAGAGTTATTTACATTTCTGATAGAATAGCAATCAACTAAATTCACAGATCAGTTTTAAAATCAACATTTTAAAGATACATTTATTCATTCCCCATTATGAAGTAAGAACTGTACAAAGCACAGATAGGTAATGCCTGGTGTCTGCTTTAAACAAGCATACAGGAATAACAAGCTTGGAAGACACAGATTAAGTAGAATATGCCAAGTGATAAAACAGACATATAAACAGAGCATTAGGGCACAATAACACAACACAATGAAGTCAACAATGTTTCACAGAAGTGACATTTAGACTGAAGCTTGAAGTATGAGTAACAGTTTCAGAGTAGGGATGGCAGAAGGACTCTCCCACTAGAAAAAAATAAAACAAAACACTAAGACATGAAAACAAAAAATGAAAAAAAAAAAAAACCCCTGTGGGTTAAAGAAAAAAAATTCTTTTAAATGAGATCTTGGCTGTAATAAAGATGATTTATGATTCCAATGATAAGCTTGGGTAAATCAAAGTCCCCTAATTCATTATCTCTCTTTGTGGTAATTGGGGAAACTTGCCAGATTGCTGACCAGGAAACTTTCTAACATGAGATCCTATAAATATATCAACTTTGCACATGATTTTTAAATTTATTAAAATAATTTTATTAAATATTTATTAAAATAACAATTAAAATAATTTAGATTACTCAAAATAAATAATGCATTATGTATATTTGATTTAACTATTAAGTATATGGATTTAGTAAGTAAATCTTAAATCAAATTTCAGAACAATAACTTTAAAAATATTATAGAGATGTTATTTATCTGAAAACCTCAATGCAAAAAATTTTTCTTTTTTTATCTTTAAAAATGAAATGGACTTTTGAGGCTCTTGGGAGGCACAGTCTGTTCAATGTCCAACTCTTGATTTCAGGTCAGGTCATGATCTCATCAGTCTTGTGTTGGCTCCATGCTCAGTGGGGAGTCTGCTTCTCTCACATTCCCTCTGCCCCTCCTGCTCAGGAGCTCTATCTTTCTCTCAAATAAATAAATAAAACTTAAAAAATAAATGAAATGGACTTCTACCCAAATATTTGGCACTTGAGTGATTTGAATTTTTAACATATAGTGTAGCATAATTATTTTTATAAGTATTAAAACACCATAATCTAGGCTCCAATTCACTTAATTTCTTGTAATAAAAATATGAAGTCTCCAGGTTTGATCATGGCAGTGTCTTGTATGGTCTAATTTACTCTCAGATAACAATTAGTAATTCTGGATAAAATATGAAAGTAAAATATTTAAGGGCCTGGAATATTAATCAAAAGCAGGCAGAACCTAGACAAATTTGAGTTTGAAAAAAAAATAAACTAGTTGAGATCTATGTTCAGAGATGGGGAGCACCAGAATCCGCATATCAACACCCTTCAAATGCTTAACTGATCCCTTAATATTACATCCGTTCAGTAGACTCCAAAGAATCCAGTGAAAAGTAACAGCTGGAAAGCTCAATGATGAAGTAGAGTTTTCCAGTCTGTATACCATAAAGTAAACAGAGATTGGAGTTGTCTACCAAGTTAGCCAAGATTAGACAACCACCTTGAGTTTACTGTTAATCTGTCCTACCACAGTGTAAAGCAAGCCTCTAAATAATCTAGCTTAAAGCCACTAGGACAAATAAAGGAACTTAGGTATGGGATATAACATCAATATTTGAAAATCTTGATAATAATAACATTAAACAATTTTAAAATTATTTTTTATAATAAATACACTGAGAACTAACAAAAGACATGCAAGATCTCTATACTAAAAACACTGCTATGAATATTTAAAGGACATATAAATAATAGGAGAGACATACTATGTTCATTAATTACAAGACTCAATATTAGTGTTAGTTCTCTCCATACTTGAATTTAGGTTCTATACAAGAGTCTCAACTAATATTTCTGTCATTGATTTGTACAGGAATATAAAGAGAAATTGTGACCCAAAACAATCTTCAAAAGGAAGACTAAAGTTAGTGTATTTATGTTTCTGAATTCAAGACTTACTCAAGGTAAACCAGTCAGGATACCATGCTATTAATCCAAGGATGGACAAACAAATCCATGGGACAGATCTAGGGTTCCAGAAACTGACCCACATGATCAAACCACATGATTTGCAACAAATGCCTCAAAACTATTTATTTATTTCTCAAGATTTTACTTATTTGAGAGAGCAAGCGAGCACAGGTGCCCTGCCTCAAAGCAATTTAAAGGAGAAAAAGAATATAAAATCTTTTAAAATAAACAAATAAATAAAAATAAAATCTTAAATAAATAAATAAATGACTAAGTAAATAAAATCTTAAAAAAAAAAAAGGCGGGGGGATGCCTGGGTGGCTCAGTGGGTTAAATGTCTGCCTTCAACTCAGATCATGATCCCAGGACCCTGGAATAGAGTCCTGCAGTGGTCTCTTAGCCCAATGAAAGCCTGCTTCTTCCCCTGCTTGTTCTATCTCAGAAAGAAAGAAAGAAGAAAAAAAGAGAGAAAGAAAGAAATGGAGAAGGAGAGAGAGAGAGGGAAGGAAGGAAGGAGGAAAAGAAAGAGAGAGAAAGGAAGAAAGAGGAAAACGAAGAACTTAAAAAATGGTTCTGGAACAACATTAACCATGTAGATCTCAATCACTGTTTCATACCACATCCAAAGATCTACTTGAGATGGGGCATAGATCTGAAAGCTAAAATTATAATGTTTCTGGAATTAAAAAAAAAATACTTTGGCTTGAAGGGAAAGTTCACAAGATATAGGAATAGACAATAAGCACTTAATAGGAAATTACACGCAAAATGGGATGAGCTGTAAGATTATAATAGATCTGTGGTAGCACCAAGCATTAATGGGAATGACTTAACGATTGCCAAATACCAACTTGCCACACATGCAATACCCACTAGAATTGCTAATAAAAAAGACAGTCCAATACCAAATATTAGAAATTATATGGAAGAACTGGAACTCACACATTTTTGGTGAATAGGTAAAATACTTTTACTAATTTGGCAAAATGTTGGCAGTTTCTTATAAAGTCATATAAGGATATATTAATATCCTATAAAACAAGTATTCTATCCCTAGATACTTATGCAAGCAAGGTAAATAACACTTGACCATAAACACGCTTACATAAAATATGTCTTTCTGTGGTCCTATTTTATTTAATATAAGCAGTGTTTTATAGGAGCTAGCCAGAAACTGAAAATGACACAAATACCTACCAACAGAATAGATTAAAAATTGCAGTACATTCATGCAAATGAATAATATACTCAGTACTATTTTTTAAAAAAAAAAGAACTACAGATGCAACCACTATGGATAACTCTTTAAATGTTATACTGAGTGAAAGAAGGAAAACAAAATTGTATTCATTTTATGATTTCATTTTCATGAAATTCACTAAGAGGCAAAACTAATTTAACGTTCTAAAAATCAGTTTGCCAAGGGGTGAGGATTGACAGGAATGGGGCACAACAGAACTTTCTAGAGAGATGGAAAAGTTTTATACCACATCCTCAAAGATTTATCCAGTTTCCATTCTGAAACATTCCTAGTCACCTCTCAGATTTGCAGTCAAACTGTTTAGAGAAGCTTTCAAAATTATTTTTCTATATAATACATTTCTGTATGAAAAGGCCAAAAATAACACTTTGTGAAAGAAAAAGTATACTTTACCCCTTTGGGTCTGAAGAAACCATCAATGCATGTCTCACAGTTTATACCAGCAGTGTTTTGAGTGCAGTTAATACACACACCCCCTCCAATGTACTTTCCAAGTATATTTAAACTCAGATTTCTTCTCGCAACATTTTCATCATAGTAGCATTCTTCAGCTTTCCCATGACAATTGCATGCTGCATTAGGGAAAATAAATTCATAAACATTAATTTCAGGTTTCAGATTTACTTAAAAATCATTTTCTGTTATATAGTATTTTTTATATTCTATGAGAAATTATGTTGCATTAGTGTATATATATGTATACATTACAAAAGTATCCAGAAGGTATTTGGGTTTATTGAATGTATTAATAAATTCATACTTTTTAATAGAACTTGAAATAATTAAAACCTATAAATTAAGCTGAATCAGATGAAATTACCAATATTTGACTGATTTTATCTTATAAAACTGAAATTCCTCATGGTTCAACCCGTAATTTCCTATTACAACAAATAAGAAATTATTGAACTATGGCACTGAATGATTAAAATCCAGGTAATGTGAAATGGGTAATTATTATATGTGAATCTCAGTGTTAGATCCGATGGGTAAAAAAGGACACTTACGACACATTTGCTTTTTTGCACTTCTGATAATAACTAAAACTTGGGATTTTTTTTTATATTCTACATTCTGTTGTAAGTGTTTTATATCTATTGCCATAGATTTTAATTCTCAAAATAGCTTTATCAGTTAGGGGCTCATATTAACCTCTTTTCATCTACCAGGGACGGAGACAGAAGTGAAGTAATTACAGAAAGTAACCAAATCAGTCTTGCCAACCTCACTCTGAATTCAGGCTCCTGAGTCTACAGGGCTAACACTGACAAATTCCTTCAAGTTCTATCTGATAAGAGAGATGAACTCTATCATAAGTGCCAAGGAACCAGGGCAAAATGAGAGCTGGTTTGCTTAGTGCCTGAGATCAGACTGTGCTGCACCAGTCGTAACTATCCAGTACTTAGTCATGTGATGTAGGGAACTTCTTAATTTCACTAAGGCTCCATTTCCGGAAACATGGAGCGGTCAATAGTAATTACCAGATTGGAATATTTAAAAGCATTAAGTGAGAAAATGCCTGTAGAATCATTAGCATAATGCCTTGTAAATAAGTTCTTAATTGATTTTTCCAGCACCCTTCCCCCTTGATCCTCCTTGTTTTCCAATCCCCTTCTCTTCTTCCTCCTTCTGTGTTTCATGTCTTATTATAGGTGTTCAGAGATGTGAAAAAATTATTCCCCCAGAAAGAATTGGGTAAGGCTTTAAAATAAATGGGTAAAATTTATTTTAGGATGGGTACTAGGGAAAAAGATATGCAGAATCTCCTTCCACAGATGTTGAGTTTCTCAGGTGTTCTTACATGACTTCCACATATGTGTGTGGAGGGGTGCATATGTGTATACAGATTTATGTGTGGGGCACACAGCTTAGTCTCCCCCACCCCACAAAGGGAAACATTTGTAAACTGTTCTGAACTATTCCCAAATTTTACTAACAGTAAAAAGTATAGCTCTTTCTCTATTAGCATGTTTCCTCTATGGCTACACAGGGTACTTCTTGAATGGGGTGTTTAATACCCTATTAATGGGTAATTATATTGTTTCCAGATTTCTCTTTTATAAGTAACACTGAGTAGGTAATAGGAGCCGAAGGAGGTCAGGGAGGATTGGGGGTTCTAATGTCATACTGATTCCCATTTGCCAGATGAGTGACTCTGAGAAGAAAATTTAACTACTGGTGTCTTTTTTTTTTTTTTTTAGATTTATATATTTATTTGACAGAGAAAGAGAGAGAGCACAAGCAGGGGGAGTGGCAGGCAAAGGGAGTGGGAGAAGTAGGCTCTCCCCTGAGTAGAGAGCCCAACGTGCAGAGTGCCCAACATGTGGCTCAATCCCAGACTCTGGGGTCATGACCTGAGCCAAAGGCAGACGCTTAACCCACTGAGCCACCCAGGTGCCCCACTTGGTGACATGTTTATGCTTCCGTTTTTTGGATGTTGTGAGAGTGCAAAACACCCAGTGGAATGGCTGGGACACAGGAAATAGTCCCGCTGGTATACAACCACATCTCTAGGCTAAATTCCTACAAGTGTAATTTCGAGTCGAATTTCAACTTCAATTAACTTGAAAAATTTCCCTCCAAAAATGTGATGTCAGATTACTTTCCCTCCAACAGATATGATAAAAATTCAACCACAGCCTCACCAACACTATGTATTATCAACCCTCTTCATTTGTTCCTGGACATAGTAAGCATTCAGGTATTTGTTAAGTGAATGAATTATAAGTTTTGCCAAATTGAAAAGAGTATTTTCATTGTTTTAATTGGTACTTCTTTTATTATGAGTGTGTGAATCTCTTTAGATAGTTTTGTCTTTTCTTTTCCCGTTTGAATCTTTGCTCATTTTTTTTAAAGATTTTTTAATTTATTTATTTGACACAGAGAGAGAGAAAGATCACAAATACACAGAGAGGCAGGCAGAGAGAGAGGGGGAAGCAGGCTCCCTGCTGAGCAGAGAGCCCGATGCGGGGCTCGATCCTAGGACCCTGAGATCATGACCCGAGCCGAAGGCAGAGGCTTTAACCCACTGAGCTACCCAGGCACCCCTGAATCTTTGCTCATTTTTAACCGGTTTATTGAATTCTCTCTCTCTCTTTTTTTTAATTCTTTCTTATTGCTATAGAAGACATCTTAATATAGTAAGAATACTATCTCCTTGTCTTGTTTGTAGCAAATACTTTCCCTGGTCTATTGACTTTGGTTTAGAATATAGGATTCTTGCTATACTGATGGAAAGTTTTCAAACTTTAGTCTAGGGAACCTATGTCATAAATATAAATCTCTAGGTTTTATACCTTTAGTACAATAACAAGAATTCTTACAAATCCTGTTGTAAAAATATATTGCAAGAAACAGACAAGATTTCTGCTTCCAGTGTAAGTAAAGGGAAATATAGAGGAATGCAAATTGATTCACACATTATTTAGATTTAGTATTTATAACCATGAGCTAAGTAGGTAAAACACGGATGCTTGGTGAGCCCTGCTTTTCACATTCCATGCCAGGGCCCTCTGCCTACAGCTCCCCCGGCTCTTTTAAAGGCACTGCACCTGCAAAGTTCCCTATGTATAGCCTCAGAGAACATGGATGGTTCCCAGTCACAAGGAGCAATTTTTCACTCTGCCATCAGCAGTTTGCTATTTCATAGAATAACTAAGACACGTGATAGAAATGGTCTTTAGTATAGGATTAGCAAGGGAAGAAATATTCTTTGCTTTTTAGAGATATATCCTGCCTTAAGTAAGCCAGATTGATGAAAATCCAAATTAAACTCAAATGAATTAGTAGGTAATTATTCATTTCATAGAAGGATTTGTCATGTTACAGAAGGGGTTTTCTACATCTTAAGGTGATTGGAACACAATTCAACTTGGAAAAGAAAATTTTCATATAAGCTTTTAGGAATGCATACATTGCCAAAAGCATGATATTTATGCAAGGTTCTATGGTTTGGGTTCTTGTGTCTAATTGTGGACAAAAAAGAAAAGCTTTTTTTTTTTTTTAATTGGGAAATACCACCTCCCATCTGTTCCATGAGAAAAGATGATTGTTTCATAATTCCACTATTTAAAAAATATATATATAGTAATTAGTGGTGATGTGCTTTTGTATTGCTTTACCCATCCCTGTTCCTCACAAATTTAAGCTAAACTTTTGTTTTCTTGTGTAAACACACATACACAAGTGGAGTGTACTAAAGGATTTTGCAGATCACTTTACAAAATTAGAACTGTGTGGGAGAATGTCAGGGGCAACAGGAAGAACCCTTGCCCTCAAATGCTACTCCCACTTGTGGTTGCTGATATTCTAGCAGAAGGAGAGAAATATAATTCAATTGAAAGAAGTCTGAGAACATGAGTGGCATTGAACTTAAGTTCACTCTTAGGAATGAATGTCTGCTTTCACTGGGAGCAGCTGTGGAGAACCTGAGGGATGGTCAGGAATGGGGTAGGGGATATGCAAAGAAAACAAAAGCTGGGACTCTGGGATGCCCCTTTTACCACAGTGTGGGGGGGGGGGGTGGCCCATTTCTACAAATATAACTCAGTAACCATGGGTGATTTCTAACAAAACATCTTCATAACCAGGCAGACACAAATCAAAAGGCAAAAAAAAAAAAAAAAAAAAAAGGGGGGAGCACCTGGGTGGCTCAGTTGGTTAAGTGCCATCTCTTGGTTTTGGCTCAGGTCATGATCTCAAGGTTGTGAGATGGAGCCCTGAATCAGGCTCAGTGCCCAGCACGAAGTCTCCTTGTAATTCTCTCCCTCCCTCTGCCCCTCCCCCTCTCTAAAATAAGTAAGTAAATCTTTTCTATAAAAGGTCAAAAAAGGTGAGTACAGAAAATGGAGGGACTCAAGACATTGATAGTATATTAGTATATGCAGAATCTTAAAAATTCAAAAAAAAATATTTTACGGTTGGGGGATTTTATGATGAATGTTTGCTATAATTCAATAGTTTTAAGAACCTACCATATCTGACACATGATACATGATAAAATTCTTTATAATTAAATATACAAAGTTGGTATTAGGTTAAAATGTCTACCAAGCCTGTTTGGGGGGTGATATATACTTATGAAAATAGAAAAAAAAATGTAGCTAGGACTCAATAAAATATTAATATTTGAATTCAACTGAATTGGGCATCGTGGTTATTTTGGATTTAGAGCTCAGCACAAATCTTTGTTTTTAGGTCTCATCTTGGCCTGAGCAGATCTCCAGAACGCAGGTGTCTCTAGCATCACTATCACCACGTTGGGCCAGTTGACAATTTTAGGCTACAAAGTCATCTGCTATACTTCTTGAGTATTTCTGTTCTGAAAAAACTGGACATAGGCAATTGTCTTCAAAAGTGCTAACATTCAAGTATGAATAAGTGTTTGTTGACATGTGTTTTCACAGCCAGTTGTTTTACTATTTTTCATCACTGGCTTTTTTTCTTGGTTGTCACCATCCCATAATCGCTACAGCCTAGTTTATGCTAATGATTATCACTGGTGTCATTTCTAATATTAGTATCTTATATTATTATTAATGAGAAACCATACATTTAAAATATTGTTACTATTAAAATAAATATTTTTCTATAAATTTGATTTTTTTTTGCCTTCTCTGTTACCTTTTACTCTCATATTCTTCCCAGCTAATGGGAAGACTTTAATAAGTATAATTTATAAGAATACTTTAGTAAGTATAACTAATGAATCAGAATGTTTTTGTTTTGTCTTTTAGGTAACGATATAGCTCTAGTTGGAAAGGTGTAATCTCTCCCCTCTGTTTCTTCCTCCATTAGATGATTGATATGCTAGAGCTGTTTACTAGGGAACGAGCTACAAAGGGAGAAGGCAGAATAATCTGGAGCTCTACTGATTTCAGAACCATTTTACAAACATATAAATGTATTAGAAAATTAGTCTCTATATAGTGTAGGTTTTGTTGTTTATTTGCATTTCTAGTGGAGTGTGTGTATGTGTGTACATAGTTGACCCTTAAACAACATGGGTTTTTGAGCTGTGTGGATCTACGTATACATAGACTTTTCTCAATAAATATATTGGAAAAATTTGGGGGGATTTTTGACCATTTAAAAAACTTACAAATGATCCATGTAGCCTAGGAATACAAAAATATGAAAAAGCTAGGTATTATGGTAAGAACACAGTATATTATACATTATATTATATATAAAATACATGTTAATTGACCTTATTGGTAAAGCTATTGAGCAACAGCAGACTATTAGTAATTATTAAGTTTCTGGAGAATCAGAAGTTATACCCAGATTTCTGACTGTGTATGGGGGGTTGTCATCCCTAACCTCCACATTATTCGAGGTCAACTGTGTGTGTGTGTATGTGTGTTCATATAATGCTATAGGCTTAAGATTTACTCCGATGACAGTAAGTATACTTTTGTAAAAAGTATGCTTTTATTATGCTTTTATCTATTTCTCATAATTCCCACACAGTGGTAAAGTCTAGGTATTTAGTAATATTTATCAAATTAAACAAAACAAAACTGAGTAAAACCGTAGGGTAAAAGAGCCTACCAGCTATTGCCTTGGATAAAATACATAAACTGGAAACATGCACTTACCTAACATCACCACATGTTTATATTACCTGTGTCCCAGAAAAGGAAGAACAACAGACGTTGTTGAATTCTAGGGATCATACCTTCACATTCTGTTTTAGTCAGAAAAGTCCCAGCTCGCCAAGGTTTCTGATGGAATCCTGGACAGCACTGATCACAGCTATCTCCACATGTATTATGCTCACACTCACAGCGGGATTTCTAGTCAAAAATTGGGGGAAAAGCATAATTTTAGTATTTTTGGAACCATTAAAAAAGGGCTTTCCCTAGAAGGTAGAAGGAAGAGAAGAGAGAACTTTTCAGAGCACAGGTGCCAAAATGTGAAACTCCTGTCCGTCTGGAAAGGAAGAAATACCAGCCTAAGGAGTGGATATATTCGGTCAACACCAGCCTGAGGAGGTCCAGACTAGTTCTGGAGTCACTGGACTCAGGTCTGGAAGACAGCCCAGGCCCAACTGAGGACCGTCTTGAAGACTGAACTCCCTTCTCTGATTCCTGAGATCTATAGCATTTCTGGTTTGGATGTGTCCACTTTAAGGCTAAGTACTGTTAGCATTCAAGGGTGTGGGAAGAAGAGAATAGATTCCTAGGCACTAAAGGCCACAGATCTAATAGAAATCTAATGTCCCAGGACTGAATCTCCTGCCTGTGTGTGCTCCGAGTAGAGTCTAGTGCATCGTGTGGAATGGGGCCTGCAAGGCTGCCTTGTGGGCTCTCACAGCTTGAGGAACACATGAGAGACAACACCCACAGCTTTCGGAAAGCTGCACCATAACCTGCCCCAAAGAATAGGCTAGGGCATTTGAACCTCCCCTAGGAAGTAAAGTTATGATGCCTTAGCCAGAAAGCCAGCTTTGAGAGAAATACCATTTGTATCCTGCTTTTAAAGGAAAAAAAAATCCGTACATAAGTAACTATGCTCACTGATCTTACTACTGAATATGTTTCTTCCCTATAATATACAATAGATGATTTTGTATTTTACCAGTTTATGACTGAGAAAAACAGATATCCATTCATCTTCTTTTTAGGTGGTGCTTATTTAATACGAGGGCATCAATGAAAAATTCAAACCCAAAGCATTCTAGCATTTTCCGACCCCATGGTTTCATCACTCTCTTGAAGATGCTCTTCAATTCCACGCCCTGTCGCCCAGGCCCTACTGCAGCCTCCTGTTCCACGGCCGTTCCTATTTACTTCCATGCGCAGTTTTCATTTGTTTGCATTAGTTTCTTTGATGAAAATTTTTTAAAAGAAATGGTCAGGTTGACTGATGGCAGACATTCTCTAAAGTTAAATTATACAGCAGGCTGTCCTTGCTAGAGAGCTTTCAAAATAGACCAGTTTGGGAGGCTTTTGGGTGGGGGGGGAACACACAACAACAAAAAAATCCCAACTAATCCGTTTTCTGATATTGTGGTGGCTGACTTCAAAGTCTATCATCCTAACTGCTGGCTCTATTTCACCCCGGCATGGCTTCCTGTTACACTGTCTAAGTGAGGATCTGACACCCATTCACAGCGTCCCTGTCAGCAAAGCGGCTCACGAAGCATTTGACAGTTGAGCGTTTCATCTTGCTAAGTATCCTATAAATATACATACATTTGTCACCGGATCAAGCGGACAAGCCCTGGCATGACCATAGCAGATGCACATCCCTCCGACCGAAATATCCTTCACAGAGTAGTAATACTGCAAAAAGCAATCCACAGAGAAATCCTGTTAAGATGACTGCAAGGTGTAAGTAACAAAAGGGAACATTCGCTTAAAAACATTACTTTCTGCTTTCATCCTTAGTTTGAAGCAGGAGGGAACAATGGAACAATGGAGGGCTCACAAAAGGTATCAAGTTAACTCCTCACCCTGTGATCAGAGCCCAGAGAAAGACCGCCTCTGATTTACATGTAGGGGGGCATTTGAGAAATTTCCTTCCCACAGACAGACGAAGTCTGTGCTGGAGTATTTATTATTGAGAGCAAGTTTTTATGGCGGGGTGGGGGTTGGTCAGGGCAATTACTCTTCATAAAAGTTGTTTTATGTACTTTTGTGAAAGAAAACTCCCTTTATTGCCATGATAGGAAGCTCAGTGTTCATTAATCATATGCGGACTGTCTTACATGATGGATTTGAAGAAACTCAACATATTTAGAGGAAATCATGCTCAAAACAAAACGTTTCTTAACTATATTAAGAGGAAATAAAATGTAATGAGCTGCAGGATTGATTTAACATAACATAAGGAGTAAACTACATGGGAGGGACACTTGCTATTTTTTTCATTATTATGTTAAAATTAGCCCATGTGATTACTTTCCTATTTGAAATTAACATAAGGTTATGTTTTTAATTATTTTAATCTACCCACCTATCTTCAAAGATAATTTATAATGATAGTAGTGGACTATATATGAATTTTAATTAATATACATATAACATTTTGTAATCATGAGAGTACATTATCTTATAGAATCCAAATAACCATTTCAGTGGTAAATAGTTCTATTATTCCAATTATTCACATTACAAAACCCAGCAAGAATAAGTAGGTGAATACAAATCTGAGTTCCCTAGCTACAAATTTCCTTTTTCCATTTACTTCTTTTTTTCCTATTTATTTTTGTTGTTTATATAGAGTATCTTTTATAATTTTTTTTATCACTTTTGTTTCTTGATATACTTAGACCTAGAAGTTGAAATGAAACTTGCCAGAAGTTTAGGTAATGTAAAAGTCTGCTTTTCACTAAATTCATCTCTTAATAATATAGATACGAATAGGGATATTTGGTCAGAAAGCTGATATAGTATTTTTGTAGATGCTTTTAAAACTGGGAAATTTTCTTTAAATATAAATGCCTAATGCTTCACTTTTGAGTCATGAAGAGCTGAAATTCAATATCCTATTTTTATATATTTAAATTTATATGTAGTGTTTACTGAACTTGAGTACTTTCAAAAAGCTTATTTATATGTTGCATTTTATTGCACTATTTTAAAGGCTCATATACAATGAAGTTATAAATAATAGATGTGCATCCCAACCCCCACTCTGCCTTCCGCAAAAGATGATAAAAGGAACATATTTATTTACATTGATTTTTTTCCTCCATTAGATATACTGTCGGAAAAGATTAAATTTCACTTCAAAATTACTCAGTCTTCCTCAGTGTATATTTTTAAGTCATGTCAGAATGATAATTAAAGGTGATTTTTTAAACATGTAAAGAATCTAAACATTGCAGTAAAATAATATTTCTGTGTAAGATTATTTACAATATGCTGAAATGTATGTAGTGCAAGGTAAAATTATTTCAGGTTTGGAAAATGTAGGGCACTAAAACATCCAACGTGTGTTGTATGGGGATAATCAAACTTTAAAAGTTATTTTTGGGATGATGGAGTGGTTAGGTGTGGGTAAGTTAAGTAATGAGAAGAAAATATACATAAGGGGTATTCATGAACTGTGAAAAGTGGTGCCCTTCGATATTCAGTCTGCTTGTTCAGCCATTTGTAAGTGGTGGAATAGTCAGACCTTTTAGAACTAAGTGCATCGTTCTAGAATTAAGTGCTTTGTCTCACAATCTCCATTTCTCTCTATAATCTGATTTCAGCTTTCACCTCTAGTCATAAAGTAGATATTCTCTTAGCATGGATTTGCTTTATGGATTTATAGCTGAATTATAACAATGTCTTAGTTGTACAGCAGCTTCTCAGGAATGGGACATAAACTAGGGATGTGGTGAGCACTAGGTAGGAAAAAAGACAATTATTACTTTAGTAACCTGGACTGATCACCTTTGTCATAATCCACAAATTCTAGGTTAACCCCGGAAAACAGCATTCTCTTAGCTCCTGTTTTCAAAGATCTATTAAAAGGGATGCCATCACCTTTCTTCCCCCTGATATCCTATTTATAAAAGACAATAAAATAGGGTACACGATCGGTTCCCCCCACAGTAGCACCTTTTAAAATTATGGGTTGTGATTCATTAATGAAACATAAAGTTAAATTATTTGATTGGGCAAAATAGTTCACAGAACAGCAATACTTACGTCACCTAGAAACTTGCTAGAATTACTGTTTTTCAATTCTGCCCTAGACCTACCAAGTCAGAATGTTCATTTCCACAATATCACCAGCTAATTCTATTCACATTAAAGTGTTAAGACATACTGAGATAGGTATGTGCATATGTGTGTACTGAGTTATGACAGAAAATACATTTCTTAGTGTGGACTGTGGTCAAAAATGTTTCAAAGTCATAGCACCTCCCGTAGTAACCCCCCAGTGCCAATTGTGATAGGAGTTCAGATCCCCTCAAGTGACATCAAAACTCAGTCATCAAAAATAAGATGATGAATTAGGTACTATCAATGCTCATTTTACAAATGAGGAAACTAAAGTTTAGAAGTGTTAAAAAGTTTGATAAATGCTCCATATCGAAAAAGGGGCAGAGGTTGGCTTTGAACAAAGGGAGGTTATGCTGAATAGGTGTCTGGTAACAGCCACGAATCACTGAAATGGACTTTTAAATGTTATTTAACAATTACCAATATCACTTACAGGCCACAGTAGGATTCATCATAACTTACTCTTCGGGTGACAATCGGGTCAATTTCTCTTGGGTCTTTGTGGGCAAACATCATCAAATCAGCATTCAAGGTCCGGATCCTCTGAAATCGCAGGCGAATGTAGCGAGCAGAGGTAAATTCTAACAGTTCAGGAGAGGGGTCATCAGCACTTGGTCTCCCATTGATCAAAGAGATGTGAATCTACACAATACGGGAAACAATTTAACAATTAAAGTTACCAAAAATGAAGTATCTGGCTTTTTCTGATTTGTCTTGGGAAAATAAAATTAAGCTTCATGTCTCTCAATTAGGCAGATGCTGGTTGATATTTACTCACTGGAATGTAGTAAAGTAATTGAGGAAGTTTATGGACTTTCTAATAGATGTATAAGCAAGTCATTTGTTTATATTTTAGGCATTCTCTATATACTGCAATTCCCTATATTCTTTTGTTCTAAGGCATTGCCTCTACTTGATTTTGCTAGGATTTCCATAAAATCTTAGGTTAATCTTTCTTTTTCTGAAAAATGTTATGCCCTAAAATTATTTAAGAATCTGGTATCTAGTAGGAAACCAGAAAACTTGGTTTTTGAATAAGTTACAAAATTTCAGATAATACAGGAAATCAAAGTACTTCTAAGGTTGAAAGTATCTAATTACACAGCCTTAAACATATAGAGCAAAAATTGACATATAGAAGAAAACTAGACAAATCCACAATCACAGTGAGAGATTTCAAAAGGTTGTTTTTTTGTTATTTGGTTTTCAGAAATTGATAGATTAAGAAGACAAAAAATTACCAAAGATTCAACATATTCTATGAAAAAATATACTCTATGAAAGTGCATTGAAACCTGAATTGAAAGGTAAATTTTTCAGGAGGATAATTTAGCACAATTAACACAGAAGAAATAAAAACTAATCATGTAAAAAATGGAGAAATTAGCAAAGAACTACCCTCTAGAGGTGCACAAAGCCCATATTCTCTCACAGTTATCTCATGAGAACAGAGAATTTCTGATGAGGGAAAGTTGATAAAACCAAAAGTACTTCTATTATAGATAAAGAAATTATTTTCCTAATACCTGAAGAGTTCCTATAAATCAACAACAACAAAAAAGACCAGCAACTAACACAAAAACACAGAAAATATAAAGGGACTACTCATTAGTGGCTGTTAAGCTTTCAATAAGATAGTGAACCTCATTCATAATAAGAGGACTGCTCATTTAAGTTTTTTTAAAGATTTTATTTGAGAGAGAGCAAGTGAGCATGAGTTGGGAGGTGGGCAGAGGGAGAGGGAGAAGCAGACTCCTCACTGAGCAGGAAGCCTGACTCAGGGCTCAATCCCAGGACTCTGGGTTCGTGACCTGAGTCGAAGGCAGACGCTTAACAACCAAGCCACCAGGAGCTCCACAACTGCTCATTTAAAATACAGTAATAAACTTTTTTCATTTTTTAATGCTGTCAAAACCTCAAAATACTTGTAATAGTCCCTTATGGCAAGACTTAGGAGATCCAGGCATTCTCAGACACTCACAGGTATGAGTGGCACAAACCATAAGGAAGTGAACTCAGCAAAGCTATCAACATTACAAATGCCTAGAATTTTGACCTAGAAATTCTACTTCTGGGAAATATCCTACATATATTATATATATTCTGATGGGATTTTTTGGTAATAGCAAAAGACTAGAAACAATCTAATATCTGTCAATAATGCATGACTGATTAAGTTATACATCTATATAATGAATTATGTGCATGATAAAAAGGAATGAGGAAACTCTTGATACACTCAAAGGAAGAAGTATAGTATTTTTACTTTTTCTCTCCTTGGTAAATGAAGTACTCCCTATGTGATAAATCAAAATGGTTCAAAAAAACTTGAAACTGGCAGGTTTTAGGCAGAAAACATATACACGGAGAGAGAGAGAGAGAGAGATACACACACGCACACACACAGCCAAACACACACACTTACAGGAGGCTAAAGAGACAGGAATACAAGAGAAGAATGTGTGCTAAGCTGAGGGCTGTCCCAGAACATGACAGTCTGTACCTACACTGAACAACTGTGACTTGAGGTCACCCAATGGAATGCTCATCTACTTTTTCAAGACGATAAATCATGTGTGTTAATTATGTTTTTTGACAGGAGAGGCAATGATATGTGTTTCCATTCCTAACATCCTGCATTTAGATAATCCCTGAGAGATTTTACAAACTGACTGCCAATAAACTACCGAATCACTAGAAAAATAAATATAGCAAACTCTGAGATGAGAAACTAATTCTGATGCCACAAAGAATAAATTCAAAATGGTTCAGGATAAAAATATGAAATGTCCCAGCTAACTGAGTCTACCTTGGATATTTAGTAGAGAATAACTTCACTTAACACATTTGAGAATGATAGAAAGCAAAGTATTCTAAAACACTGAATCTCACTGTACCAAATACCCTCCCTCTAATGTAGGAAATTCTAGAAGACTTAAGTAGGTCTTGCATATTCCACAGTTCTGGTATCTAGCAGGTGAGCCAGAAATATGTTTAAAATTAAGTTGTCTCTATGACTTAAGAATGTATCCATTAAATGCAAAGATAGAACAAATAGATGGATGAAGCAATTAAAATGAGTTCCCTTTAGAGATTCTGGCATCCAGGAAACCACCCATGCCCTTGAATTCATGCTTACTTTTGTATCTTATCAAGCTCTCCCTTCATTGCTTCTGAAAGTGCTATTTGAAAGAAAGGAAAACATCACCACATGTCAGGATTCGTGTTTCTGAAAATTATTAAGGTTTATTTGGTGTAGATGCTGTGGGAGCCATATCTGTACTGCCCATGGAATCAGTAAGTTCCTCACTTAAACATACAGGAACTTTAAAAATTATGCACGTGTTCTCATTTAGGTTCATAAACCCTATGATAGTGACATAAAGGATTCGGCAAAAGAACACTTCTCCTCACAGCTTTGGTATTTTCATCAATTTCTTCTGCCAAGAGATCTTGTGAGTAGAGTTAGTCCCAAGCTGTTTCTGGAATATAAAACCAGCTGTTTGGCCATGTTGTGTGCAGCTTTCTTCCGTCATTTTTCCCACTCTCTTTCAAAATAAATCCTAATATTAGATAGGTTATGTCCACTGGCACTTTGCTGTGTAATTCCAAGTCCACTGGACAGCTTCACACACTTCCTGATCTCCTGGGGGAGGGTAACAACTGGAGGGTGTCTGTCTTCAAAAAGATGAAAAGTGTCTGTCCTTAAGACCACCGCTGCCTTGCTGAGAGGCCGTGGGAAGTCTGTGGTGGTGTGGTGTCTTCTGAAATGATTTCCATTACAGACATGTTAGAGAGTATATGTTCATGCTGTCAAAGGAATTCATTCCAGCTGAAAATATCAGCCTGATTAACAGCTGGCTTTTTAGATTTTAAAATTATACTCTTCTTTGAAATTAGTTTTCAGAGATAAATAAAAAGAAAGTAAAAACTCATGAGAAATATCTTTTTTTATAACCAAATGTCTAAATCAATATTATACTCTACCCATTTAAATGATTCTGTTTTTATTAGTTGTAAGCATACTATTTAAATCACATCTCCTTCGCAGATGGATCAGATCTCTGTGCCTCTATGGTGCTTTTATTTTCATGATTAGAATACAACTTAAAAATAGTTTTCACAGCAAATAATCAATTTTCTAGTATGGATAATTGTACCTTCTTATTATGTTTCTCTATTTATATTATTGCATCTGCTTTAGATTTAGATCTGCCCTTCAACAGACGTATGGATACACAATGGAATATTACTCAGCCATCAGAAAGGATGAATACCCAATTTTTGCATCAACTTGGATGGGACTAGATGAGATTATGCTGAGTGAGATAAGTCAAACAGAGAAAGTCAAATATCATATGGTTTCACTTATTTGTGGAGCATAAGGAATAGCATGGAGGACATTAGAAGAGGGGAAACATGAAGGGGGAATCAGAGTGGGAGACGAACCATGAGAGACTATAGACTCCAGGAAATAAATGGAGAATTTTAGAAGAGAAGGGGGTGGGGGGAATGGGTGAGCCTGGTGACGAGTATTAAGGAGGGCACAGATTGCTTGGAGCACTTGTGTTATATGTAAAAATTGAATCACGGAACACTACATCAAAAACTAGTGATATACAGTATGGTGACTAACATTACACAATAAAAAATAAATAAATTAAATAAATTAAATTAAAAAAAAGCAAAGTATCTTGCTGCAGAATTCTCAATCATCCTATATAATTGTTCAAAAAACTAATAAAAGAAAAAACCTCCAGAATTTAAAAAAAAGTGTGTGTGTGTATATATATATATATATATATAAAATGTTTCAGAGATGGAGAGTAAGATTTTAGTAACTTGGAAAAGGGAGCCTAATCACTTTTATCTTATCCAGTGAGGAAAAAAAAAAAGCATATATTTGGAGAAAGGGGGTGAACTTTAGGAAAAGGAAATAGTGCAATAATTCGTCGCTGTGTTTCCAGTGCAGAGCAAAGGCTCTGGTTCTGGCTCTGGGTGGTCAACAGAAACCCCCAAGTGATCGATTTTCAGTCCTCACCATACTTGATCTGTTTGTAGCATTTAAAACAATGGGTTACTCCCATGATTTCCAGGACACCATGCTGTCCTGATCTTGCTATCCCTCCGGCTACCTTTTTCACTCTCCCTCACTGCTTACTACCTCCCTCCTTTCCTCTCTGACTTTCTAATATTGGAGCTTCACAGTATCGAGTTTTTGGCCTTTTTTTCTTGTCCTACCCACACTTACTCACTTAGTGATCCCATCAAAGCTCACCAATGTAAATACCATCTATAACTGTTTATGATTAATGAAAGTAAAACACACCCATGGCAAAAATACATACATACATACGTACCATCTATACTGATGTCTCCCACACCTGTATCTCCTGGCCTAACCTCTCCTCTAAAGGTCAGGATGGCAGAATCCAGTATACTGATGTGGTTGCCAAATAGGTATCTCAAACTGAGTTCATCAATTATTAAAAATTATTAAAATTATTAAAAATCTTCATCCCCACAATCTTCCTAACCTCACTGAATGTAAGAAACAGGGCAGAGGATCATAGGGAAAAGGAGAGAAAACTGAATGGGAAGTCTTCAGAGAGAGAGATAAACCATACGAGACTCAACTATAGGAAAACCATCTGAGGGCTGCTGGAGGGAAGATGAGTGGGGGGATGGGTCATTGCATGATGGGCAATAAGAAGGCACGTGATGGGATGAGCACTGGGTGTTACATACAACTGATGAGTTACTGAATTCTATATCTGAACTAATGATGTACTGTACGTTGGCTAATTGAAATTAAATTAAAAAGAAAAGATAAGGAATAGCACAGAGGATCATAGGGGAAGGGAAGGAAAACTGAATGGGAAGAAATCAGAGAGGGAGACAAACCATGAGAGACTCTGGACTCTGGGGAAAAAAATGAGGGTTGCGGAAAGGGAGGTGGTGGGGGTACAGGGAAACTGGATGATGGGCATTAAGGAGGGAATGTGATGTGATGAGCCCTGGGTGTTATATGCAACTAATGTATCACTGAGCTCTACACCAAAAACTGATGATGTACTTACTGTATGTTGGCTAATTTAATTTAAATTAAAAGAAAAGAAAAGAAAAAATTTCATCCTTTCACCTACTCAGGACTCCAAGTTGCAGTCCTGCTTGACTGCTTTTGTTTTCTGTCTTTAGGCAACCAATTTGTCTAAATCCTCTTGGCTTTACCCTCAAAATATATCCAGCATCCAAACGCTTCTTACCACCTTCCCTAAAACCATATTGGAATAAACATTCATCACCTTCCCCCATCCCTGCCGCCCCAGGCACCATGATAACTTCCCAGCAGTTTTCCCTGCCACCACTCTTATTTCTGTACAGTGTATTTGCAACCATTGCCGCTGAGGTTTGTTTTTTTTTTAAGTCTTTAGTAAATGTTTCCATTGACTTATTCCCTGTATTGTCTAAAAACAAAAATCACAAGTTTAATATTAATGATGTAAAATACTGTGCACCAGAGCCAGCTCGCACTATGCTGCAAAGTTGGTCTGTATTCTCTTCACTGCTGTTTGCCAGATGATCTCTAGCAATTTCGGCAGAGTTTCCTCTTCAACAGATCACATGCTAGAAGCAAAAGCTGGCCAGCAACTAACTGCAAATACTGTGAACCACCGCAAAAGAGGTCCATTCCCAACTCGAGCCCCATGCCATAATCACATTCATCATTAGCAGACTGCTCAAAAGTCATCATTTCCTGAACGGGAGCAAAAGCTTTCAGTGACGCCTCTTCACTTGGTGCCCCAACAACTGTCTTGCAGATTCTTGAGGTCAGCATCCGTTTCAGGTAGCTCTCTGAAAACGCCTCTGAAAATATAATTCTGCTCACATCATTCTTTTCCTTAAAACTTTCTGATGCCTTTCTATTTCATGACCAATAAAAGCCAAAATTTTTGCAATGAACTACGAGATCCTAAATTACCTCGATGCCATTTCCACCCTGAAACACTGCCAAAGAAAACATTAACTTCAAGAGCTCTTTTCCTACTGTTTCTCTATTCACATTGCTCTGGCCAGACAGCCATCTTGCCTAGAACATTCTAGACAGGATTTTCTCTCAAGGGGTTCGTTCACTTGCCTGGAATGTTCTCTTCCACAATACTGCAACGCTTGGTTTCTCATCTCTTTCCAACCTTGCTTCAATGAGGTCTTCTTGGGGGGTCTTTCAGTGACTATCTAATTACAGTGCAAACTTCTTCCTGGTGTGTACTATTCCTCCTACCTGCTTCAATGTTCTCCTTAGTACTTTTCTTCTAACACACCATGATTATGCTTTGCCTATTTATCATAATGATTATTTCTCTCCACTCTTTGGATCATAAATCCCAAGAATTCAGGAATCTTGTTAATTGATATAATCCCCAGCATATAGGAGAATATCTAGCAAAAACTAAGTGGTAAGTAAAAATTTCTGAATTCATGAAACTTACATAAATCCTAAATATTTAGCAAATTCAACTAGCTTTCTACCTAAAAAGCAATTTCATAAAACAGATTTTTCTCACACCAGATGAATAAATCTTTGAGTACACTATTTCCACAAAATGAAATTAAAGTCAGTAATCCTTTGTATCATGCTCTGCCCAAGCAATTTGAGCTAAGTTGAGAAAATTAGGAAATTAACTGCTTTGATCCATGATTTCCTTATACCTAAGTCTACTACATTTTTTAATATTAGTTAAACATTAGTTAACTCTATTCTCTATTACACCAAAATTTCATTTTGACAGATTATTCTCAGCTGAGGAAAATATGTAAGTGCTTTTTCCAACTCATAAGACAACGTATTTAAACTTAAGATCTACTCAACTCAATGTTGTCAGCCGGAGCAAGGTCGACCTTATCCACTGGTTTGTGCAAATTGTATTTGGCTATCTCAGTGTCCAACTTATAAAGCTGATGTACTATTATTTACAAAGAGTACACGAAAAACAATAAACTATATTAAAATCATAAATTCCTTGAACTCCACAGACATGCAGTAACAATAAGAATTCAAAATTACACAGTTCCTTGTTTCTAGTAGAAACTTTTTTTTACTAAACTGTATAATCATCTTTATAAATTGTTTGGTTTTATTATACAGTACTGAATAGATACTAAAAATACACTTCCTTATCTTTAAGTTTTTACTTAAACTCTAGTTAGTTGACATATGATAAAATTGATTCCAGGTATAGAATTTAATGATTCATCACTTACATATAACCTTCCTTACCTTATCAAAAAGTTTCACTGCAATTTTTTAAAGCCTTTTCAAATCAATGCATTATTTTTAAAGTCTTAAAAATATGAAAATATATGAATATATGAAAATTAAAGCCTAGGTAATAAAAATACTTTAGATAGATAATTATGAGGCATAATACGTCATTTATAATACAAGTTAATAAAATATTCAAACATTTCAGACTAGAGACTTTCCTATCAAGAATCTTTAGAGACTTAATGAGGAAATGGGGCATTATGGAAGCAATGTTTTTCCAGTCCATTTTTTTCTAGTTCTATCAGACACAGTTTATTGAAGTCCTCTTTCCAGTTTCCTTTACCCCATATTTTGTTATTTGCTCCAACTAAGAGCTGGCACTTTTATGATTATTTTTATTAATTCAAACACTGCTCATTTGTGCATCCAGAAAATGAAGTACTTTGAAGGCTTATAACATATGCTTACAAAGCTTTATCTCTGGTCCGCCTCTTCATACTTCAATATTTCTCATTCATTTACTTAGTCATTTATTTGAAAATACTTATTGGCTACTTACTAAATACCAAATCACTGAGTCATTTTCACTTCGCCTTCTGTGACATGCCCTATCTCATCTCTGGGCTCCTTTTTCAAGCTCCTTTTCTGTCTCCTCATTGCTCCCTGTTTACACAGATAGAACTTTACACACCTTTCAGGTCTCAGCTGAAGACTTTCCACCAACACCTCCATGTCCTGTCTAGGAGCCACTCCTGTGGGTTCTCTGAGCTCCCGGGACTCTCCCCTATTATCGCTGCCTTTTTACTTGTTTGTGTCTACTACTATACTGTAAGTAAAATGAGAATGGGAACTCTGTCTTATTTCCAATGTAGTCTCGGTCTTGAACATAGTGAGTAGTACACAGTAGATTCTCAATAATTACTTACTGAATGAATAAATCAGTAACAGAGCCCAAATATTAGAGACTATGATAGAACTTGAAATGAGTTAACTCCTCAAAAAGTCACAAACTGTGTGTTGTGTATGTCATTTAAATATTGATTTTGGATGTGTTTTACCTATATTTTAAGATCCATTTATTGTATATACATCAAGAATTCTAGTGTGAATTTTGCTTACCATAACTGAATAAATCTCACTAGAGCTGCAATAGTCCAAGTACCTAAAAAGACATATGAGTGTCTCTGTAGCCCTAATATTTGGATAAGTCAATGGACAATTATTTAAGATACTAGTAGAGCCATCGCTGAAGAGAAAAATAATAGGATATACTTGTAAAAAGATGTGCATCCCTTCAGGTATCTCAATATTTTTACTTAAAAGAACTGCAAAGACTTTTTCCATGCATAGTACAATGCAGTGAGTGAGTTTGGAAGATCCTTAATAAGTAGCCCATACCATTAGAAGTTTCACGTTTTACAAACCTAAGCAAAACAACAACTCTCCATGGTTGATGACCACTGAGCTACTTGAAAAGTAATATTCTAATATATAAAATGTCAAGGACTGTGTGTGACTTTAACTTCCTTAACTAACCTATTTCAATACAGGGAAATGTCAGCTTAATGAACCATTTAACAAATATGACTGTATCATTGACTATTCTACCCTTGACTTAATCTTAACCGGTCTTTTACTCTCCTGTAAGACAGTATTTTGCTTTTGACACCTACTTGCTTCTAAATGCCCCTAAAACGTAGACTGTTTTTGTTTCTTTTCTTTTTTTTTTTTTCCTTCTCCTTCTTAGAATTACATTTCTTGCATTTGTCATTTCTGGATAAAAGCTTTCATAATTCCATGACATTTAAACAGATTCTTCACTATTAAAACAATAGTTATGAATAAGTTATAGCATAATAATAAAATCAGTTCTCTCCAAAGAGTATTTGTCCTGTTTTTATTTTTTTCTCTCCTTGTGAAACTAGTTAAAATATTTTACTCCAAAGGTTTGCATAGCTTCTCTCCTGGTTTCTCCCTCTCATCTCTCTCTCTCTCTCATGTTGTATCAGTTACTTATCCTTTCTACCCCTAGCACATCTTATGTGGTAGCACCATCTGACTCCTACAGACATAGAAGGGTAAAGTTTCTTAGAAAAATAAAAAATTGAAGCAAAGTCGCTGCTTTAGGAGTTTCAATTTTCTCAAAGTCTCAAAACTGGTGTGGTCCTTTTTTAAAAAAAAGTTTCTAGTGGTCTTCTTGCTTTGTACAACTCAAAGCAATCCAGCAAAACATTTATCTCTAATCCACTTTCTCAAAATGAGCTTAAGTTACCTTCATCTGAAACATGCTCAGATGGGTGAACTATAATCCATCATAACTGAATGAAAGATCCTGATACCATTCCATCACTGGTCATGATGTATAAAAGGAATAATGACAACTAAGTCACCAAAATTTTCAGAGAGAAAACTATTACTAAATATAAATATAACTCCCCCCACCCTTTTTTGTTTGCCCTGAAAGAACCTTGACATGCAGGTGCTCATTGTACATCTATTTTAAAAATTTATAATTCTTTTCAAATAATAATTTTTAAAACTACTCCAAGTTAAAAAAATTTTATTACTTGTGTTTTTCTTTTTCTAGTTAAAATAGTTAATATTTGCAAGGATAAAAGAAGAACTGTCAAAATAGGTTTTCTCAATCTCTTTTGAAAGCTTCTCATTTAAATTTTATCAAAGGCACATGCCATTACTAAATCTTTGTGCTGTCAAACAGAGACTATATAGGGACACACACATCATCTGAAATTCATAGCCAGGAAAGAATCTAAGAGGAGTCACTTCAGAGCAGGCCATGAGGGAAAGTCACCAGAAGGAAAGTTCTCTAACTTTCCTCTAACATTTGCTTTGCTCTAAATTTTGTTTGGGGTGTGGCTCAACCTGAGAGAGACTAAGAGAATAGTTTCATTAGTCATCTGTTCCAAGTTCATAGCTATTTCAGAAATGTCTTTGCAATATATAGTACCTTGCACACAAAAATAATAGTTATTACTGTGTCTTACTGAATACAGACACTCTTGCCTGTGATCTGTGTATACCAACTCATAGAGTAGTAAGTCACTTAAAGCTTGCAACAGCTATTTTTGAAGTTGATGTTATTATTATCTCTTTAAGAAGAGAAAACAGATATGAACCTTCTAATGAGTAGGGCTAAGTTCATATAGCTAGGGTTTGTTCCAGTTCTAGTCTAACACTGTTGGTGGAACTCCTCAGCTCAAACATGGCACAGAGTAGGGGCTGCGTGAGCACTTGTTGAAGAAATAACAGCCAGTCATTGAACCACTATTTGCAGACTCCTAGCAACAAGACGCTCACCACTGCAGACAGAACTTTTCCATGCACCTCCCTCCATTCTCTTATTTTCTTTTTCTTCCATTCTGGTCCTATCTGTGACTGACACAAGGATTCTAATTCTATTTTCTCTTTTTTGTCCTCCTGGTCCTCTGGAATTATCTCTACTGTTTGATTTCCCCAGCTCTTGGCTTTTCTTTATAAATTTGGATCAAATTTATCCTAGTAGTTTTATCCACTCTGGACTTTCTGAGGTAGACTGTGTACCGTGCTCCAGGGCCCCACTCAGGACCCACCACCACCAGATCGGACCCACCACCAGATTGGAGGCCCCACCTTCTGAATTCGCTTAAGGACAAAGGGTCACTAAGCTAAGGCCAGTCTTAGACCTTGTTAACACGCCCTGGCGTTGATCCATAGCAAGAGAGATCTTCCTGGTAAACAGATGCAAAGCTCAAAACCAGAACCAGAACATGTCTGAGAGCTGAAGTCTAAAGCATCAATTATCCAGAAAAGAACTAACAATCCCCAAGGTCTTACTAACATCATAATAAATGAAATTGGTTTGACAGGTTTAGTATTTAAGTATTTGAGTAAGTAAAAACCATTCTCTGGTGTGCAAAATAATTAGTTCATAGTTTATAGTAAAATCTACTAAGTAGGAAAGACTAAAACCTCAGATTATAGGAAGAAAGGGAAAATAACATGTTACTAACAAAAACAAATATCTGTGAAACTAACATGCTTTTATTTACTGTGGCGAGCTCTCAGAGAAAGTCCCAGACAGAAAAAAAAGAAAAAAAAAAAAAAGCAACTGAGAGTACGGTGACCCACATTGGTAGGACAGAACAATCAGTACACTTGAAAGACATATAATAAGAGCACAAAGGAAAACTTAAGCAACATTTTCCTGTTTTGTACTCAGACCTCGTGTGGGAACACTTGTTTAAAATTAAAATAAAATCTTGGACCGGGAAGTCTAAATACTGCGCCAGATCCTGTGTCATTAGATTGGAACAAAACCTAGATGCGTGCTTGACAAAGAAATTAAGTCTCTCTCCTCCATTCTTATTCTCTGACTCAAGGGTTTCTCAGAGAGCAATTTGTGTGTGTGTGTGTATTGCCAAGTACATAAATGAAAAGGTGTATAAATACATTATTTCGATTTTTTTCTCCCATAAAAAAGCAGCATTCTGGGGTGGTCATTGATGACCTCAACTAAATTATCGTTCTGAAAGGTGCTACCTCAAACAGCAAGATAGAAACAACTTTAGATTATGGAGTCACACTTATACTTAAGAGAAGAGTCTGAACATAAATACAAGGTTCTCAGGATTGAGCATGTCCCCTAGGCTACCTGTATTTCTAACATCCCTCACACATATGTCTGCAAACTGGACTCCCTGTGGTGGCTGCCCGCGTGCCTTCACCCTCGGACACTTGCCTATCCCCTCCCTACTCACCAATTTAGGGCAGGCTCATTCTCTAACTACTCCCTTCTTTGCCACCTTCCTTTCTCATCTTCCTTTTGCTTTCATGTTATTAATTTTTTGTTGTCTTCTTCCCTATCCATACCTTTCTCTGTTCCTCTCCCTCCCTCCCTCTCCCTCTTTCACTCCTTCTCTGTCTCGCTCTTAAACTCTTGTCCTGCTTCATTTCATTTTACCTTTAGAGTGAAATTGTACATCCATGGATGGTCAAGTTTCTAGGCTTTCAAGTGAAATCATGTGTTCTATAATCTAATTATGCCCTCTAGCTTAGCTTTGTAAGAGGAAACTACAGGTTTCCCCTCTCCAATCTTAAGATTTTTCATTGCACAAAGAGTAAAATAGTAAACAAAAAAATTAAGATTTTTTTTTGCAGAACAAAATTTCTTCTTTCCATAACTGGGGGATTTTTATTTCAGTGGGTTTATAAATCTGAGTACCAATGAGTCTGTGTATAAGATGGTAAGGATGTCTGTACATGTATGCTTTCCTAATTTTGGCTAAGCTTGTGCCTGATGCTTGGTACACACAATTGTGTGTGTGTATATGTGTGTCTCTGTGTGTTTTCAGATAGATAATTACAGTTTAAGACTTTAATGTTGGGGACAGATGACCTGGATTCAAATTCTGGCTCTGTTACTGACTACTTTTATGAATTTAGGCACTGTCATCTCTGTGTCTCAGTTTCCTATGTAAAAGGCAAACACTAACTTCACATGCTGTTTGGTGAATTAAGAGATAATCCATAGAACCTGAAGAGAAAATGCCTAGCACATAGGAAAAACCATTAAGTGCCAGTTGTTGTTACTCTTGAGAAAGTAAGAAAAATAATACAGATGGTTGTGTGTATCTCTGATAAGCAGGATGTGTTGTACCCTTTACAGAAATTACCTGTTACACACCTGGACAGTCTCAGACAATGTAAGTAAGCAGTGGTGGCGAGGTTCCCTCCTACAATGGAAAGATGATTCTGGAAATGCTAAGAAGGATACCCATCCATGGGAGATTAGGCATCAAGAAGAGTAGGACGTGTGCCTGAATTTTGCCTTCTTACTTATAACCAATTTCACACCAGGGACAAAGACAAAGAAAGATCAGAGGGCTGCCGGGTCACATCCCCTCCAGCTCCGGGCTGGGCTGTGGCTCTGGGGATGGCCTATATTTCCATCTGCTGACACAATGGCCACTGACGACACAGTAGGTGACCAGGTACCAACACAAGGGTTCAGTTAGAGAAGGCTGCGGAACCCCTGACACGGGGGCAGTTGTTTGTGAGAAGACAAAGATGAAGAAAAGGATGGGATGTGGGAAGGGACACTCTGGAAATCTGACATCATACTGAAGATCTCCTGGGAGTCACTGGGCTCGCAGCACACACCGCGATGTGCACAGAACATTCAAAAATATCAAGGTTTTCAAAAAGGGCTTCATCCAGGAGGATCAGTGTGAGCGTTGAATGCTTTCTGGAGCAACAGCCCCACAAACACAATCTGTGTCCACAGGCTCCTGAGTTCAGCTTCCTCCCATTAGTCTGTACAGAGTTGGATCGTAATCACTTATTTACTGGGTATAGGATACTGGCTCTGGACACCCCCGACATCTGTACAGCACCAACGGATCTCCAGTCCCTTCAAAGAAACAGAGTGCACCAAGGGACCTCTCCTCCCACACAACCAGGCGATGAAGTTTTCTGTAGATTTACTGAGTACACAGTGTTCTTGTTCCTTTGCTGGACTCACACTAATAACTGACCACGGGAAGCTGCAGGGCCCTGGCCTCAAAGAAGCTCAGATACAGCTCGTGATGCTGGTTAGCTGGCAGGGGGTGGAGACATGCTGAAAGCCAGGTTCTCATTTTCTGCAGGAATTCATGCAGACTCGTGGAATATTAGAAACATTAAAGCTGGAGAAAAATGAATAAACAGCTGATACGAGGTCATTGATCATTATTGTAAGTTATTTGTCTAAAGTGGATTTTGGTTCACAACATTCCCTTTTTTCTTTCCTCTTGACAAACACAGTGTGAATGAAAGGTAAAGGGAATCAAACATTTAATCAATCATCCAGGGGCCAGGGCTGAATTGCTTTCTGTTATACATTTGCTGCCAAGTTCACTGAATCAGGTTTGTTTTCAATTATTTGTAATACGGTTTCCCAGAAGAATTTATAATAGGCTGTTTAGGCACTGTTCCCTTTGCTATTAATGACAAAAATACAACTGTTTCTCCTTAGCAAAAAAAAAAAAAAAAAAAAAAAGGAGTTAAATTGGGAAAATTGTTATAAATGTTGCTGCTGGGCTTAAGAGTGTTTGGGTTTGTTTTCATTCTAAGCTGGTTCCAATGAGTAACGGCAAGAAGATGGTTTCATTTCTTCTTCCCTCTTGCTATGTTTATTTCCACAATAAGAAGCTAACAATCTCTTTTGGAGATAGTTTATAATAATGACATCTATACAATGTTAACAATAAGTGTATGTCATGACTGTCCATGTTGCCTTTTGTGGTTGTAACACTGTGAATGAGGTTCCTTGGAAAAGAAGGTAGAATGTAACTCCAGTGAATATTTATGGGTCAGAACACAAAGGTTTCAATCTCTCCACTCTCACTCATCTCAGACTTTCCTGCCCTTCATCTTTTCCCTAGGCCTCCCATATCCTACCACTTTCAGCATCTGGGCCATTTCTCAGTACCTTTAAGTCTGATAAGTTGTGAATTAAAGCCATAGACACATTAATAGGAGATGCCATTCCTTATTAAAGGTCTGGGTATGGCAGTATCATGAGAAACACAGTTAGAAGATCTGAATTCCTATTTATATGCATTCACAAGGGGCTGATTACTTCGTGGAAAGAGGATGTATAGACTTTTCTATTTCCAATCATCTCACTCTGTAGCACGGGGCCAGAGACCACAATGGCCATGTGCCAAAGCCCACCTGTATTCACAGTGTACTAGATTATACCCCTAGAAAGCTGGTTTTGAAAAATCTTGACCTATGACTAGTGTTAGTATGGAATGGATTTCTTTGTAAGTTCTTCTGAAAATCTGATCAATATTCTGTCCCTTCTCTAACTTCATTTCTGATAATTCACCTTCTTTTCTATTTTTCACCTTTTCTTCTTTAGTATAATTATACATGATTTAATGTATCTCATGACCTTTTATCCTCCAGTAATGTGTTTTGACTTAAAATAATCCTTCATCTTACTGCTACATCTATATTCCTATTTCTTTAAAATTCCTTTACTGAGACTCTAAAGTATTTTTTAAATAAAAATTTAACTTATTCTCAATTCTAATTCACCAGGTGTTGTATACACCTGACTTTCTTCTCTCCCATTTATTAATTCCTATTTCCTTCTAGTGGTATATTTAACAAACAACATGATACTGACAAAGCAAAAAGAAAAAATTCTCTTAAGACATAAACATCATATCAAGTTACACAATTTATAGAGAAATACATATATGCCACCAAAAATCTTGTTTCTTTTTCAAGGAAAAATGCAAATACATATGTCAGTCAACAAATTAGTGAACAATTCAAAAATAAGCATCCCAGAATTTATAACTCCAACCGAGTATTGTTCTTTCTCAAAATGATTATTCTGTGGTACACACTACTTATAGCAATATTGCTTTATCTCTAGCCATTTTAATACTCCTCATATTTTTCATTATTCCTGAGAATTGCCTTAAGTGGTAAAAGGAAGACTATTTCAAAAACAAAGATCACTGAGGGAAAGGAAAATAGGTCACAGAAATTAAAAGAATAAAAATAGAAAATGCACGCTGGAAATAGAATAAGGTACAGCTACAGAGCCTGCCCGCGTACTTCCTCTACCACCCAGAATTCCAGGACTCCTATCAGCTGCAATATACCTTAAGATCAACCACAGGGATATTGGGAAATATTAAAGATTTGGGAAAGGAACTGGGGACCAGAGATAGTATACTTAAGAAATCCTTTCACCTATAAAATCAAATCCTTGCAGCCCACTGAAGACAAATAATCATCCACTATGGACAGGATTTTACTATGTCAGTGTCACTTATGAGAAAAGATTTAGAGTTAAAATGCAAACAAACCTGGGGAAAATATGCAAATACTTGAAACCTAAGTCTAATTAATAATTTTGCCTGCTGTTGTTTTCAGTCATTAATAGAATTAAAATACAACTGGTGAAATCAATTTCAACACATTATCATTTCAGTGCAAAATCTCAAATTTATAAAGTAATACACCCTATCTTTACACACCACTGAATGGATTATGTTAATAAATTGTGTTTCTTTTTAACTTGAGAAGCAGAACAATTATGGGTCACCTAAAATGTCCTTCCAGCTTGCAGAATAGGTTGTGTTTAAATTTCAGTGAACATCTGTTTGACAAACTGAAATGCTAATTATGATTTATCATTTCCATGATATCAAACATCCACATAATAATAAACATTGATGATTGACTTTTTTTTTTTTTTTTTTTTTTTAGTTTCACCCAGATGTTTGGCAACCCATAAGATACCACCTTAGTTTCACATAAAAATAAAGTATTTCTGGAGTTCTGGCATGTATAGTAGGAGGCAAGGGATATGAATGAAGTGGTGGGTACTTCATTTTCTTTTCAATATGTAAAATTCAATTGGCAAGGCTTTTATAATATCATAAATGAAGTTATATGCCCATTAAGACCCA
Organism: Enhydra lutris kenyoni; assembly: GCF_002288905.1. Classification (NCBI taxonomy): domain Eukaryota; kingdom Metazoa; phylum Chordata; class Mammalia; order Carnivora; family Mustelidae; genus Enhydra; species Enhydra lutris. Next base: position 23,785,282 of record NW_019154101.1, on the reverse strand, counting down.
TAAAACAGTATACACTCCTTTGTTTGCTTTTGCTTGATATATACCAGAGCCTGGCCTTCTCTACACCCTGCCTGGAAAACCCTGGTCAAGTTCTTGATGGGTCTGAAGCCCCTTCTCCTATAATTGTTTATCATTATTTTTTCTTTCTCTTAGGAAGCAAATGGAACTAGCAAATAGTCAGTTGCCTATTACATAAATCACATCAAGTTCTGAGTGTACATTTCCTGGAAGATTATTTCCACATCCAGCAACAAAGAGAATCTGTAACACTTGCAATGTTCTCACAAGAAACCTCTGTCCAAAACTGTGTGTTTGCTCTTTGATGTGACTAGTTTTACCTCATCCGTCTGACCTCTCCAGGGTCAAGTGCTCCCGGACTCAGTCCTAGGAGTGTTTCTCTTCTTGTACTTCCTGGGTGATCTCATGCAGTCTCATGGCTCTAAATTCCCAAATTCATATCTTTAAGCAGTATTTCTCATCTGAGCTCTAGCACACTATTTATGGTCTCTTCAACCTCACTATAATGTCTAACAGACATTTTCAGCTTAATCTCATTTAAGCGTAACTCTTTTTCCTCCCCTTCAAAACTTGCTACACCCACAGTCTTCCCCAATTCACTGCATGGCAACTTAATCCTTCCAGCTGCTGAGACGAAAAATGGCCAACTCATCCTTTACTCATTCGCTCACATGGCATGGAAAATCCATCAGCAAATCCTTCTGGCAGATGCAGTTGGTCAGGAAATCCTATTGGCTGTACTTCTAAAATAGATCTTCTCTACAGACACCTCTCACCTTTGCTAAGTGCTAGAAAGCCCTCTTAACCATGATCCTGCTTCCACCCTCCCCTCCTACCCTCAAACATCAGCCCAAGGCAGCTGGGAGAAGGAGGGAAGGCAGGCAATGACTGTTGATGGATATGGGGTTTTTTGGGGAATGTCCAAAAAGTTCTAAAATTAGATCATGATGATGGTTGCACAATTCCATGAATATACTAAATGCTACTGAACCATATACTTTAGATTTCTGAATTTTGTGGTATATGAAGTATGTCTTAATAAAGCTATTTTTTAAAGATTTTATTTGAGAGAGAGAGTGTGTTCAAGAGAGAGTAAAAGCGAAGGTGGGGAGGAGGGCAGAGGAAGAGAGAGAAGCAGACTCCCCCTGAGCAGGGAACCCTATGCGGGGTTCGATCCCAGGACCCAAGGATCATGACCTAAGCTGAAGCCAGACACTTAATCAACTGAGCCACCCAGGTGCCCCAAAGCTATTTAAAAAAAAAAAAAAAAAAAAGACTAGGAAGGGTCAGAAATATTACCTGATTTTCAAGATAACAAATCAGCCTGACATAATTTTATGGCTACCGGCAAAACATATGACACTCTTATAACAGGGTCAAATGACTGTATTCCTCACATCACAGGATTAGTATATTTGGTGAGGGAGGTTCAGAGACTCCATCCTGCAGAGACCTAAATCAAGGATCCAGGATCCGTGGATATGTGCACCCCAGGGGGTTGTGTTATAGATGAGGAACGTCTGGTGTAAAGAAATCTTTTACTTTCCGCAGAAAGCACACTTGCTCCCCACCCCCACCCCAGGGGAGATACCATCTGTATCTTCCAAGACTGTATGCAAACCCGAGCTTTGATTCACAGGGAGACACTAACTTCACTTGCTAAGGCTATTCGCTTGATAAATAGCCTTGAAACGATAGTCCAGAACAAAGATGACCAGTGCCTCTGGTTTCAAAATTCATAACTGGGGGCCGAGCTTTGTCATCTGACAATCAGGTTTGCCGTCTGACAATTCAGGCCTAAGCTTTTGGATCTTGACCAGCAACCAAAATGTAACTGTTATTTCAAGAAACATCACATGAATTAGATGGCTTTAAGCTGCAATATTTTTTAAATATGGCACTTATATGCTGATTTTATCGTTCAGGTTTATCTCATTTAATTGTAAGTATCAAGAACATATTACTGTTCTTCATGTTTGCGGATGAGGAAAGAGGCTCAGAGAGGTTAGTGAACTTGCCCATGAGCAAACAGGTAGAAAGCGACAGAGCCCAGAATTCAAGACCCACAGTAAATGCGTGTGGTGGGGCTATGTGGGTAAGCTGGACTATGTCAACCCGGGGGGGAATGAATGCTGCCACAGACACCCACTCAGCACAACCAGCAAACGCGGAGAGCATTCAATCTTCATAAAAATACAAGTTACAAGTGCTCACATAAGCACCATTTGGAAAAAATCTGGTGGTAAACTTTATATATAATCCTATTTCCCAATGTTCTGTCTAGTGCTGTAAGGCCTCCCACAGATTTCCAAAGGCGTGAAGCAAAGAATAGTAGGAAGGCATTCTGGGTTCTATTTCCCTGAATTTTCACTTTGGGCCGCAAGAATTAATAAGGCTGTGTTTAGGATAATGAGCACATTTACACACTGAAGCTCCCCAGAAAGAAATCCAGAAACGCAGAAGTCTACATTGGTGCCATTTCAGGCAGGAGCATTTGACAAATGGAATAAATTCTGATATAAGATTTTTTCAAAAATCCTATTTTGAATGTTGGTTGCACAAATGTGATTAGAAAAAAAAAAGATTCCCTTCAATATTCTATTAATCATTTAAAAATTATCAGTTGATAGGATGAAAGATCTATATAGAGTGAAGCCTAAAGTTTCTGTAGGATATTTACCTACATATCCAGGTAGAGCTTAATTGGTTTAGGGTAACTTGTAAGTTTTGCTAATTTTAAGTTTTAGTTTTAAAACAACATTTAGTGATCTTTTTTCACAAAATTTTAAGGGCTAACTGTTATTGCAATAAACATCCTCATAATGAGTAATAATCACAAATTTGTTTTTTTCATGTTGCTTTAAGCAGTGAAGCAGCAAATAAGATACCTTTCCTTTATGTCCACTGAAGCGATTACCTCAGGAAAGATTTGAGATTTTAGGCAACTCATAAATCTTTAATAGCTCAATGCCTCAGAAAACTGACTCTGGTTAGTTTTAATTATAACTTCAAAATATATTATTTATAATTTGCTGCTGCCTTATAATTTCTTTGATCCACAGCCTTTTCCAAAGTTTGCAGAGGCTCCAATACAATTTTCTTAAAACCCATTTATAACAGTATTAGAGATTCTAATCTCATCTCAAGAGTCACTAACAAGATGGTTTTATTTTTTCTGAAGTATATAGTTTCCAGCTTTGAGGTTACTTGTTAGCACTTCCCTCCAGAGATTCCAGCTTTTAACTCCAGGTATCATGGGGTTCTGCTAGTTCTCATGTGCAAACTTCAGGGAAATCTTTGGAGCAACAAGCACGTCACTGAAAACCCAATGATATCACTAGGTATAACTGAAAGAGAAAGTTGTTAACCCATAGGAGTGACTCATGCTAAATTAAACCAACAAATTAAGTAAAAATTGCATTGTAAACAACAGCATCAAGGGGGTTTGTAATAAAAATTGAAAGCGTATTTGCAAAAGATTCTGAGGTCTTGAAAAAAGTAGTAAATATTTTTCTTACTAGATTGGTAAATCTCCCAATTTAACAGCCTACTAGACAAACTTCCCCAAAAGGGAACAAGCAGAGTGAAGAGGGTGATTCATGTGTTTTTATAAGTGCTCTGCAAGTAATTATTTCTGAAAACACATCCCAGGCCCACCATCATGGTGAGAGACAATGGGGAAGGCGGTCTTTGTCTTGCACTCAGCGGGGGCCTCTAGTATTCCCACCCACAATTGCCACACCAGACTTTTGTGCAATTTTGCTTCAGATATTGTTAATCATTTCAGTATTCAAAAAGTCTCCTAGAAAAGTCCCCCTGAAGGAGCACACTGATTCATGTGGTTTAAAAAAAAAAATCCTTGCAATTTAGAAACAAATTTTTATTAAAGGCAATAAGGAAGTGGCATGAGAAGACATTAGGCACCTTTGTATTCTAGAGTGCTCACTTCTACTTTTCCTGTATAATAGTTTGCCTGTGTTCTAAGTCACAGCAAATGCAATAGCAAAAGACTCCGGAGGATAATAATTTCCTTGAAGATTTCCCAACCCAACCGGAACAGATAAACTGAAAAGCTTTAGAAGGATCACTTGACGGAGGATAAATAAGCCTTTAAACAAAATAGCTCTGAAGACAGAAGTGAAGTCACCTGTAAAGAAGGTTCTGACTTCTAAGCACAAATAGATCACATCTAAAGTCAAATGCTTTGTAACATACTAATTATTAACTTTTAGTAAACATTGTAAAACAATTTCACTTTTTAGATTTTTTAATCTAGAATCCCATACATTTTTATTTACACAGTAATTGTACATTTTTACTCAGTTTAATTCTCCTAAAATCCTGCAAGTTCAAAAATGCATTAGTCCAATTGTGTCAATTTTTATGCATGGCAATATTCTGTGGAGCAAAGCTTACTTGTTTTATTTCGTTTGCATCTGACGTTTCCTTTTTTTTTTTTTTTTTTGAATAATAACCTATTAACATTTTACAAATGGTTACACTGTGGATCCTCACTGTGTTCAGAAATCCTCAAACATTTAAAAAGAACTCCATTTTCAATCTAACCTTACTGTATCAACGATGACTCTTATACAGAGACTCTTGAGGATAGAGAGGTAGACAGAATGTGATTTTGGATATTTATTTAATTTCTTTTGAATTAAATAAATTCAATGCACCAAAATATATATCTGAGAGACTGAGGCTTGGAACATCCTGAAATTTGCTCTGACAACTTTAAAAAAATGTTCTCAACATATTTGTTTTTCTTATGAATGTGACAGTTTCTGGTTATAAATAAAACTTGTTTATGACATTAGTGTATAGATACTGGAAATTATATTTTAAATGTGTATATGTCCCTTGACCTAAGATTCATCTTACCAGACTTAGTTGCAGAAATATTCATGGGAGAACATAAACATGTTTATACAAGACGTCCATTATAGAATTGCCTATAATCATGAAAAGCTAGAAATAGCTTAAGAGGCCAAGAGTGAGGATATGATTAGATAAATTCTAGGACACCCACATTTCAGTGAAGTAGCACATGACAATTAAAATAAAAACAATGTAAATCTACCAATACCGAAGTGGGGAAAAATACCGCAACATCATAAACACGATGTATAGGATAATTCTATTTGTGAGAAAAATCAGACTACATAATACACTTCTATACACTTTCTCATACATGCATTAAAAATAATATCTAGAGGAAAAGATACACATCAAACTATTAGTTGTTGTCAGCAGTGGAAAGAACAGAGGGAGAAAAAGGACTCTGTCTTCCATCTTGGCCTCCTGATCATGGTGCAATTCTCCTCATATAATTACTTTATATAATTTTATACCATTTCTTTCTTAAGTGTTATTCAAAAATATTAAAACTTTAAGTGTTTATGAGACCTTTTGTTCCCTTACGGAATTTCAGACTGGGTCGCTCACTCTTACGCATTGCCCATTAGGAGCAAAGAACCATCAGCATTACTACCAGTCCTGGCTTCACTTCCATTCTTGAGGGAAATTGTTAAAAACAGTAAGGTACTCCTCATGGCTTTCACAAGTTTCTCCTTAGCTTTTTATTCTTAGAGAGATTTTGACCCTATCTACTCTTGAATATATTCCAGTCTATTAAAGTTTCCTCAAACACTGAATGAGAGTAGTTAAGAACAGATTTATAACAGACAAAATTCCAACTTGAAATGCCATGAAATTGGCCTATAGATAAGTTACTTGTCTTTTTAATTGAACTAAAATAACTCGGTACAGCTTGTACATTAATTGGATGCATGTCTTTCACCCACGGCAAGTATGTGTGAACACTGGGCATCTGTAGACTGCTTTAGAATCCACCGGGGTATGCACTTACAGTATTTTATTTGGCATCACAACAAAGCTGGGGGTGGGGGACAGAGAGAGCAAGAATTTTAAACCAAGTTACAGGTTAAAAAAACTGAGTCTCTAAGAAGGTACATTCAAAGTAGAACCTAGGAAGTCGAAGAGAATATGAGAGGTAGAGTGGGGAATTAAACCCTGATTTCATCCATTTGTCTATTCCAATGCACTCTCCCGTAGACCACAACCACTTCCATAAAATGAGTTCTATTTCCCCGTCTGATACCATGCAAAAGGTTAATCCATTCATTCACCTACTTCAAAGGATTTATTACTGTCTTCACTTTAGCTTGCTGATCACAGTACAATTTCCTCACAATCGGATACTTGGCAGGAAGTCACACTGATGTTCTTTAATGGTTAAAGCAAGCAGATTTTAGTTACTGCTCCTGTTATCATTGTTCATGTCCTTCTGTATTCCATGAAACTATGTAAAGTATCCATTCTGCAGAGTCCACAAGCTGATATAAATTCATAGGCAAGTTGAGGGTAAGTTCATGCCTGTGGCTGAGCGTTCAGGCTGTGCTTTTAAAATTTTGGCTTTGCCATTTATTACTATATAATCTTGAGCAAAGTAATACTGCTCATCAGTTTCCTCATTCATAAAACAGGAACACTGATAATGTATCCTACATATATTTATTGTGAAAGTTTGATGGGCTAAGAGAATCAAAGCACTTAGAATGGTATCAGGTGTGTGGCAAGTGACCAGTAAATGTTAGCTATTGTTACTAAAATGAATGTTGGGTAAAATATTGGTTCTAACCACAGGTCTCCCAACAATGCACTTCTGCATGGCGGTAAGCTAGCTCTTCATTTGGTTAGAAATACATTCTCTATGGTAATCACCTGGAAGACTACACAGCAACAAGGAATACTGATGCTTAAGTCCCTGTAAGTAATTCAGTCCTGTGGATTTGCCTTTGCATTGACATTTGAGAGGGACATCAAGATGGACAAACTACCCATCCATCCTCCAGGCTCCTTCCTGAGTTATATTATCATAAAATTATGGAATTAAATCATATTATCTTAGTTGCTAAGAGACTCACAGATCATCATTGAGTGAAAATTTTAAGTTTATATCCTTAGTTTTCTTATGTGGTAGAAATAAAAAAGTGATATTATTCTCTGTGCTAGTTTTATCCTTGAAACTCTTGTACTTTTTGCTATCTGAAGTCTTTACATACGGATTTCATTAAAATTTTCCCTGAGAATTCTCTGCCAAGAAAATGTCTGTTCTGCAAATTTGGATGCTCTCTTTTGTTAGACAAGGAAACTACATAATTTAACATTTTCCTTTTTTTGTCCTAATTGTCTAAAAATTCCAAATTAAATTAAGAGTTAAACTACAGTAACTTAATCCAGATGAGTAGTAAATATGCATTTCTCTTGAATTTGTTGTTCAGTTAAATTTTCATTTTTGTCAGTTTTTAGTGTTTTCTTATGTATGCCACCTTGATAATTTTCCTGGGAATAAGTGGAGGCAAAAGGGGATATTTCTTAAATAAATAACAGTAATAAATTCATTTATTTTAACATTTCTTCATTCATTCATTCATTCATTCACATAGTATTATCTAGTACTATTGAGTACCAACCCTGCTAAATATTGGGGAAAGAGGAAAGAATGAGACGATCTACAAACCCTCAATTTCTTTAAGAACACAGGAAAGTATACACTTTAGAAAATTGTTGGGTTTTCACATTCAATATCTGAAATCCATGTTATTAAAACCATTTCTCTGAAACTGTTAACTCATGTTGCCTTGAAAAATGCCTAATCTGTGAATGTAAAATGAAGCTAATTTTTAAACAAAAATATCAAAAGTTGTAAAATCAAGTAAATGAAAAACGCTTTGCATTAATTGCATCAGTTCTACACATATCCCAACAACACGCAAGAGATTCTGGAACTGTTCAGAGCTGTATTTAGAACCTTCAGTGTATTCCTCTAACTAAATATTACAAATTTTATTTTTGAAGGTGAATAACTGGGGGGTGGGGAATAAAACCAAGTCATTTAGCCTCTTCCAAGAAGAGTTTCACAACATTTGGAACATTTCACTTATGGCAATGAACTCTTTTATTCCCGCCACAACAAGAGCTGAAACTTATAGATACTATTTTAAATGTTTGTGAATTCCGAAGGCTTGAACAGTCAAGTTTCTTCACACACACACTTCACAGTCTTTGCTAGAGAAGCTCACAAAGGAAGTTTTCTCTGGCTTGCACTACAATGTCTTTAGCCAGCTTGAGTCCTTCGTCTCCTTCCACTCAAAGAGTAAGTTTTTTAAAAGACCAGATTCAGCTGCAGCTCTGAAAAACCTTATACAAATCACCAAACCGCCAGTCACATAATAAAAGCCTTAGAAAGTCAGGAAAAGAAGTTGCATTCTGTACATAATACATTAAAATAAATGATAGTAACAGTTGCGATTTATTAAGTCCCCACCTTGAGCCAGATATTTGATGTAAATTGTTTCATTTAGTATGACCTGTGTTGGAAGCATGTATTTATACTTCTCCATTTTGAGATCAAGAAACTGAATTTCAAAGATTTTGCCCAAGGTTACATAGCCACTGACTAACAGACCAATGGTTCCAAAGCAGGCCTGATTTCCAAGGTCCATGCACTCAACACCACCACCTGTTACATTAAAAATTCTTCCTTCCATGCAGATCTCCACCACTTCTGCCATGGGAAAAGCTGGTAGGAAAGAGAACAGACTGGCAGGACTTTGTATTAAACATGCTTTGTGTTTCCTCAGGAATTTTAGAGGCTGTTACACTCACTTAACCATGTCTCTTTGAAATGAATAAACAGCAGCTGGGGAAAATACATTTCTTACAGAAGTATTCTATATGCATCAGACAAATAAAAAAAAAATCTCAATTCCAGATGTTAACATAAAATTATCCAGATGCTACCAAATGATCCTCTAGGACATCAGAGGCAAAAGAAATTCAAACCGGAGATTAATTTCAAAAGAGAAATCAAAGTGGAGACACCAATTTGGTTTTGTGCATTGTTATAGGACAGTGGTTCTCTCACTGTTTTTTGCAAAGTGCTCTCTTAAATGATGGACTGGGGATACAAAATTGTTTCTTGATTTGAGTAATGAATGCACAGAATTTGAAATAAGATTTTGTTCCCCCCTGTAGCATTTTGCTTATGCGTTATTTTTGAATTAAAACAGTATGTATTTCTTAGGTATCCCAAGAGATGAGAGGGACTAAATAAAAATTATTATGGTGCATATACATTTTGTCCATTCATGTTCTTATATGAATATTTATATTTGAATATAAAATAACTGACTGCCTTTTTGTCCTTGATTTTCCTGGGAGTTCGGTGTCACCCCAGCACATGCATGAATGACACATGAAAATACCTACGAAACTCTAAGTGTTACCTTCCTGACACGAATTTGAAAGCTAGCTGGCTGATTCATCGGGATAGTCATACTAGGTAATTCAAGTCCCACTTTCTACTCCCAGGCAAGAATGATATGATCCCATATGTTTATGGGATGGAAGCTGAGGAGTAGAGAAATGCAAAAAGAAGTCAGTCACTGTCCCCTCCCTCAAGGGACTCAATAGCTAGCTTTTAGCAATGCCTGGTAAACAGCATCTTTCAGCCACATGATAATCTATGAAAAGGCAGTAGGAAAAATTCTGTGTCAAATGACTGCATATAGGATATAGAAATACTTTTTGAAAGCAAATACAGACAACCTCCTTTAGCTAATCTTCATTCTTGTTATCTGATTCTAAAACTATACAAGCAAATGGTATTTGTATTCCTATCTCTAGAAACATCCTTTTGTAGTTTTCCTTTAGGGAATTATATGAGCTATAATCATGTCACTGGGGAAGCAACAAGAATGTCACTGAGTCTTCCGTCTTTGCTTGTTCTTTAACCTTGCAGTCTTCCAATGGGATGACTTGTTTACTTCTCCTTCTGCAGCTGGGAGTTCTGGACGGAGTCGTAGTGATGTGATTTTTCAAAATAACCCCAAATCCTTGTTCCACAACAGAATATCAAAGTATTGTTTAGTTTGGCACAGATTTTACTGATTGCTCTTGACCTAATTGCTTTGTATCTTTTCAACCTTGATTAGCATTAACCTTATGCTTTACAGTTCCCTCTCCCATATATATATATACACATATATGTATGTGTATGTGTGTGTGTGTGTGTGTGTGTGTATCCTTTTTGTCATTATTTGATCTGTTTCCAATTTTGAAACCTCAAGGGCCTGAAGATACTATTTCTTTTATTATTGTAAAAGAAATTTTAGTATCATCAGAGGCACTGACATTAGCTCCTCTCCATAGTCTACCTTTGTTTCCTCTTTTAATAAAAATTTCATTGGGCTGAAAAATTATCTGTGCTATTTTTAGAAATGAAAATTAGGTACCAACTGTGCAATTTTTCCAGAGTTAGGGATAAAATGCTCAGAACCATCTCTCCTCTCAGTCCTAATATAGGGTCTTAACCAGGGCAGGGCTGAGGGTGACTGCAATCTGGGGCTCCCCTCCCTGGGGTGCTTAGAAGATACTAGTGAGCCTTGACAAATTTCAGCTGCATGGCTCTGTGGGTAAGAAGATGGGTCTACACACATTATGTTGTCCAGGACACCATTTGCCCTCATTTTGCTACTGTCCTAATGATTTGGCTTCCAGAGAACATCATTTGCAATCCACTCTCCAACTTGAGATACTCTTTCTGTGGTCACAGAGAGGTGCTTTTATCCGTTGCTTGCCTATTTTTAACATCATCCACATAAGTAGTTCAGCCTTGTTAGCAAGCATCAGATACTAAATGGAATGGACTAGTTGAGACTAGGTCCCAGCACCCAGACAACATAATGTAAGTGCTGACAAAATGGGTTACTTTGCTCTTGGCTTTTCTCTCTATAGTTCTACCCCTTCTTTCTTTGCCATCAGTTCTCTAATGCTTTCATCTAGTCATTGTCTCAAGGAAAATGTGTATGCTTTTTTTTTAGCATGGAACCCATATTCTACCAGGTAGCCCACTCCATCTGTGATGGTAATATAGAGACAAATATTATCCCGTGCTTGTCCTGGGGAATTCTTACAGAGCTACCTCTCAATAGAAAGACTGACCAAAACACTAGGAAAAAATAAAGGACTACACATTGCAACTCTAGTAACACGCTCCTCACGCTACAAAGTGAATCTCCCATGACATGAGACTTGTCAGAGGAGAGTATTACAAAACAAGATACGTCTTACAAACTATAGCAAAGACAAAAACAAACCAAAAAACCAAAATGCTTTTATTCCTTGTGCTGATAAACACCCTTATTTATTTCTTAATTTTAACAAGCACTTAGTCATAAATATCATACAGGGAAGGAATTCTGTTAACCTAAAAGCTGTTGCTGTGAAATGTTTCTGCAAGGCAGGTGTTTGAGTCTTTTCCTAAGTGTAGTTTAAAACTGAATTTTCTCAGGGCACCTGGGTGGCTCAGTTGGTTGAGCACTGGACTTAACACAGGTCATGATCTGTGGAGCCTGCTTAAGATTCTCTCTCTCTCTGCCCTCTCCTTTCGCCCCTCCACCCCAAAATAAATAAAATGAAATCGAATTTTCTCATTCTGAAACTGTTTTATAGCTCTGTACAGATAGCCTCTCTACTCAACTTATTCAGATATGCAGTAACTAAATAACTAAAAAAATCATGGTTAATCAAGCAACTGTTTTGAACACAATGGGTATCCCATCACTTGCTTTCACATTTCCTGTGTGGCAACCCTCACGTTCCCCAACCAGGTCCCTGCCATTTTCTTACTCTCTCAATATCTCTCTGTCCCCGTCTCTTCCTTCCTCCCGCCTTTAAATCCATCCCCAGTAACCAAGGCTTTTCTGTCCTAGACATGCCTTTACAACCTTGTCCAAGACTTTAAGATGTTTTCCCTGATTTATTAATCTATCTTATCCCTCCCAAATATAATTGTCCTTTGTCCCCTGCACCTGAGATAGAGTTTATTACACAGGTGGTGCTCAGTGTTTGTTAAGGGGGAAAAAAAAAAAAGGCAAGCTAAATCCAGAGCACTACTGATTGGTTACATAAACTCATAACATTTCTTTGTAATACCAAGTCATTTGGTGGTTGAACTGAAACTGTATTCCAGCTATATTTTTGATATCCTATCTTTTTAGTAATGCATTTACTTAGGAGTAATTAATGTGTGAGCCACTGTATCACAGCTAATTCAACACCAGAGTTTATCTTATTATAAGATAAATGGAATGAGCATAACAAATTATAAGTAGGAAGAACACAATGTTTTCATCCACTGATAGAAAGAACAAATCTAAAGATAAGAAATAGCAAAATTAAATCATTACTACAATTTTTCTCTTCAAAAAAACAATAAAAGATCTTCCACCCTTAACATAATTTTCAAAAATTTTCACCAATAGTCTTGCAATAAGGTAATTCATCCTGAACAAAATAGTGAATAACTTCTATAAACTGGATGTCAAGTTTAAAAATATTTGAAATGTGGTTTCACTCATATGTGGAATATAAGAAATAGTGCAGAGGACCATAGGGGAAGGGACAGAAAACTGAATGAGAAGAAATCAGGGAGGAAGACAAACCATGAGAGAACCTTGATTCTTGGAAATAAGCTGAGGGTGCTGGAGGAGACGGGAGAGAGGGGATGGGGTAACTGGGTGATGGGCATTAAGGAGGGCACGTGATATGATGAGCAAGGGGTGTATATGCAACTGATGAATCATTGAACACTACATCTGAAACTAATGGTGTACTATGTGTTGGATAATTGAATTTAAATTAAAAAAATATTTGAAATGCCTCTAAGAAAGTGGCAGCTAGCACTTCCAATACAACTACTATCTACCCATGTGATTATTCGGCACATATAAGGGTACTGGAATGTACAGATGTAAAAACACAGACGTGTGCATACATGCTGTACACTCTAGGAGCCAAAACAACTCAGTTCCCAAACTTCTTACTTGTAACTAATAAACCTTCAACTTCCACATAGTTATCCAGGGCTCCTAAGTAATGCCTGATTATTCATATGAAAATGCTATTTGTTATTCTCCCCTCCACCAAAATTTAAGAAACAAACATAGGGTGACCCATTTTTAGCTTATTATTCACCATATCACTAACAAAGTAAGGAAAAACCTTCACAAAACAACTAGTATAAATTTTATACTTATAAACTTTAATTTCGCTGAAGAGACTCAATTTCCCTTTAATGCTTTTGCTACAATAATGTGTACAGGTGAGGTTATGCTGAGGACAATTTAAACTTCTGCAAATATTTCTATTCATGCTTTGGCATATATTAGTTTAAGCCATATGAAACTGCATATTTATTGTCTAAAAATAGTCAAATATTGGCAATTCCATATGGTTCAACCTAATAGTAGGTTTGGTTTTAGAAGGCACTTATCTGTTGAATAAGAAAATAAATAATTCTTACTGAATGAAGCTGAAGAGCAAATTTACACAAGGGGAATATAATTTTCTAACTTGTAGTCTTGCCAAGGTTGCCATTCTCCTTTACAAAATGAGTATCATAGGACTTTTGCTACCCATGATTAGAATTTAAATTGCATGTCTTACGTGAGTCCCAGGTAGCAAAATTCAGCAAAGTTATTCATTTACATATTTTCAATGAAAATACATTTGGCTGCAGTCAGTTTGCCATGATACAAAATAGTACACATCCTCAGGCTAGAATGCTTTGTAGATTTTCCTCCTGTTTTTATTTCATAGCAGGGGACCTGATAAAGCAGCTCCTGGTATCTTTTTAGGTTTGCTTGTAAAGTGCAATCATAACCATTCCACTCCTGGGTTACTTGTCTCAAGGACTTTTGATGATGGCTCTAGTGTAGAAATAGTTTCCCTAGGGATCAGGAGCTTATTCTATTAGCTTCAAGATCCTTTGTTGGATTTTCGAGTATACTTCTGCAATAAAGATAATAGTAGATTATCTTTCCCATGTGAAAGTGATTTTCTGATATACCCTTAGGTTCTTCTCAGTAAAGATGGTGGATGGCACTTAATTATCTACAGTGTCACACAGCCCTTGTGACCAATGGCAAATACATATTTAGAAGATGGCTTATTGGACCCCAGGGTTCAGTTTAGGAAATGAAGTGATTATGAGATTTGCCATCAGAAGACTTGAACTGGACCTGGACCAGAGATTAATGTTGAACATTCACCACTATGCCACCATAAACAAGTTATTTAACCTCCATCTGCAAAATGAGAATAAAAAAATACTTGGCTTCAAGTGTCCTCAAGGCTTTGGTGAAGGTGAGACGGCAGAGTGTATGACACATGCTTTGTAATCAATGAAGTACCATATACAAAATTATTACAGTCAACGTTGCTTATAACAATAACAATAGTTAACTCACTAATCCTCTTCCTCTCCATAGAGGTTATATTTTAACTGAAAAGCTTAGCCCCTATGACATCATCAAATCGGGCATGACCTGCTATTCCATCACAGAATGTTTGTTCAGGACTTCACTCCTGGTTTTAAAGGACACAGATGAATTTCAGTGCTCTTAAGTGCTTCTTATAAAGTCCAGCACATTTAATAGTTGTTTTTCCCTCTTTTGGTACACAATAAATATTATTCCTACTTCATAATTTTATAATCTCAATATGCTTTAGAACTGAGACCCAAATAACTGACATTTATAATTCTCAGCTCAGAGAACTTTAACATAGGTGTTTCCTATGACAAGTTGCAATTAATATAACAAGTGGAACTTGGTTCATCCAGCTTTTCTGAAATTCTTCTATAATGTGCTACCATAATTAAATACTCATGTACTTATATCTCCATAATATTTACATGGAAGAAAATAACTAGTGGATGTATAAGCTACAAGTTCTGTATAATATTAAATCTTATTCCGTCCTTTGCGAATTTCCTTACATGATAATGATTTTAGCACCGACCAAAAGTGGAGTGTATGAAAATACTGTTTTTCATACAAAAAATATGACTTGTCTAAAAAATAAAATTTAAAATTTACTGTGATCAAAACTAACAAAGTTTTTTTTTTTTAAGATTTTATTTATTTATTTGTCAGAGAGATAGAGAGAGCACGGGCAGGCAGAGTGGCAGGCAGAGGCAGAGGGAGAAGCAGGCGCCCTGCCGAGCAAGGAGCCTGATGTGGGAATCTATCCCAGGATGCTGGGATCATGCCCTGAGCCGATGGCAGCCGCTTAACCGACTGAGCCACACAGGTGTCCCAAAACAAACAAAGTTTTGAAATGTCCAAAAGACTAAGAGGTTAGTTAATTTAGGGTTTTTTTTCTAACAATGAGATACATAATGTCAATTAAGTCCAGATAGGATTTTACCTAAGGGATAATAAAAGTAATAGTTTTAAAGAATTATCATGAATCAAAATAAAAGAACACAAATTTTTGAAAGTTTTGATGAACCAAAAAAATAATTCACCTGGTCTTTTCCTTAATATTTTTAATACAATTACCTGTATGATGGGGAATTGCTGTATCTCTGCCAAATGTAATATTTGAAATAATTGTCTATACTTTGGTGGAAATGAATTGCTTCGAAGTTATTTAAAACCCTGTTTTCTATTACCTCTTTTATAATGTGGATGAAATTGGTAACTATTTTCAAAAAATATAATTTTATTATTAATGTTAATAGTCAATTTTAAAGGCCTCAGTAAAGGATTACTGTATTAGGATTTTTGAGAATTTTATTTTTAAAAAGTAACTGTTATTATGATGGATCTCAAGTCTGTCGAGTATAGCACTGTGTATTTTCTGATGGAAATGGAAAAATAAGTAAAACTTTCTTATATTCAGAGGGCTTTTGATGGGGCATTAAAGCATGAGATTGAAAACAAACACCTGTATGATGCTTTAAATACTCTATTGTTTATGAGAGTAACGCACTGTTACCAGCTATTTGTGTCCCACCCAAATTCATATGTTAAAACCCTAACCCTAATGTGACAGCATTTGGAGGTAGGGCCTTTGGAGGATAGTTAGGTCATCAGAGGTGAAGCTCTCATAATGTAGGATTAGTGCCTTTCTTTATAAGAAGAGACACTAACAAGCTTCTTTCTCTGCCTTCTCTAGCATGTGAGGAAATTGGAGGTGAGTTCTCAGCAGGACCCAAACATCCTGGCACCTTGATCTTGAACTTCTTATCCCCAGAACTGAGAAATGTTTGCTGTTTAAGTCACCTGGTCTATGGTGTTTTTGTTATAGCAGCCTGAACTAAGACACCCACGTACAATCAGTGAATTATGTCCCTAAGATACTCTGGTGATAAATCTTACCTTACCTATTTGTCACTGACCTATTTAATATGGGGTAGTCTCTGGGACACTCACAGTCTAGAACACTCAGTCTATAACCACACCTGGAAGCAAGTTATATGGAATAGCTAATGCCATCATGTATAGAAATTATAATTAATATTTTTTTTCTAAAACTGTCTTAATATAGTTTCTATTATGTCTCCTAAAATGTGATTCTTATTAAAATCAAACCAGATATGTTTTGAGGATTCTTCTCTTAGTAAAACCTGTACCATCTTCCTTATGTGTTTAAAATATTCGTTCACTATTTAGCCATTTCATACAGTAAAGTTTTAGAGTAACTTGTCTTAAGATCCTGGAGAATTTTCACAGTCATGTGTATAAATTTGTAGTATTATCTTGAGAAGTTCTATTGGTCAGTGGATCTTCTGCATTGCTACTAGTTTTTTGAGGTTCAGCTTTGAAGGGAAACTCTAAGTTCTAGAGGAACTCCTTTCAGACAGCTAAAAGGGCTACTAACGATCTAAACTGGGGGATAAAAGATACAAGGCCCCTCTTAGTGTGGTTACCCTTATTGTGGTCTGTATAATCACATTTTCTGTGGGCCATGTGAACACAATATACCAAAACAACTAAATGCAGACATGCAGAATAGTATTCAAATAATAAAAGTACAAAATAAGCTCAAAATAAAATGATCAAAAATAATATAAAATACTTTAAATATAGTTACAGGAATGCCTGGGTGGCTCAGCTGGTTAAGTATCTGCCTTTGGCTCAGGTCATCATCCCGAACACAGAAGAAAATTTTTGTTCTTGTGCCTTTCTGGTTCTCAGAGGATACACGGGATTCAAATCATAGCTCCAAAAATTACTAGCTTGGAAGCCTAGGAGAATTATTTGACTTCTCTATACCACATTTCCCTCAACTATAAAATGAGATAAGTATTAGCACATATGAGTTTCTATTTATAAACCCTTGGAGTAGTGCCTGCCATAAAACAAGTGTGCGATCAATGTTAGCTATTTTTATCATAAGCTCCCAGCCCCTGACTAACCCATGTCAGCACTTGACACCTCCATCTATTCTTCTGTCTCCTTCAACTCCAGCAAGCTCATGGATATTGCACTGCTTATTCTTTCATTCCTGTTTAGTTACCCACCCCCCCCACCCACAGTGCTGATCATACAAAACAGCAGAGCAGGGCTCTGCTACTTCCATGCACCCTCGTCTTAGTCCAGGCTAAGCCAGCTCAGGCACATCACAACCAGGGATAAGCTTAAACCAGTATTAATGGTTGAACTAGAGAACTTGGGACTCATATTCTGCAGACAAAGGAGGCAGTACCATAAAGGACCTACTTTGATCTTTATCATATCAGGTGAACTAGCTGGGACACACCAGATACTCATCTGTCTGAGCACCATGTTTAATCAATGGCAAAGCTATATCTGAAAGCCAAATCTAGTGAATACCCTAAAAGACAGCAAGCTATACTTCAGCGCCTTCTACTACAACCCTGTGCTACCGTACCTAGCTTAATAGAAGCGTAAATTTCTTCTGTTTATTCATTTTAACACATCTTGGTATATTCTCTTCCATAACACTGATATAACAAGCCCTGAAGTATTGGTGTTACCTCCTCAAGCTTCCATTCTTGCTTGCTTTCTCTGGCCTTCATGATTTTTCAGTAATACTGTATTAACTTGACAAGGATTTACTAATACTTTCTAAGCACAACACTGCTAGGGGAGACTATAAACTGATCAACAGGAAGAACACAGTCGTCTCAATTTAATCTTTACTCCAAAGGTCTGTTTTTTAAATGAATTATGAACTCTATGTGTGTGTAATTCCAAAATATTTCAAGTACTCTGTGTATTCTAACTAGAGTTGAAACTTGCTGTTTTGGAAGATGACAGGTGAACCTCACTGTAATAAGGTACTTTCTCATGTTGTTCAAGATACTAACTGGCACCATGTTGGTCAATACAAGAATTATTTTTAGAGAAAGGGAGTTTGAAACCCTAAATAAGTACTTACCTAGATTTCTATTCATAACAAATTAGTGGTATCTGGATGCTTTTCCAAAAAGAAACAACTCCAAGGATAATTGTGAAAGGCTTGTTCCTCATTTTCACAAAAACTGAGTCAGACAATCATGCCATAGTCTCAACAATACTACATCAAAGAAAGATCTCAGAAACAATTTTAAATACGTGGTTGGGTTCATTGCTTCATCCTCCAATATTTGCAGTTCTAAGAACCACCATAATGTCAGGTGATGAAAAGAGGAAAAAATATTCTGTCTGTGTATATAAAATTTTGTCACATAGGAAATCAGAATTGTATCAAAGCTCTACATATAGTTTACAGGGGAAAAAAATATCTTTAAGAATTAATGATGGTTTCTCAGGGATTTTTATGTAAGCCTGCCATGTTTCAAAAGCAGAATCAAAGTTAATCTAAGTTCCATTTGAGTTGCAGTCCAGAAGACTGGTAAGGAGAGGAAATCATATGTAAATAACTTTTCCTCTGTATGAGGAAATTGAAGCAAAAATTACTATGGTAACCATGCATATTTAGTTAGCAGTCTACTGACAACCCCAAGAAATAAAAAGGAATAATCCCAGCTAGAGAAAGGGGAGAATCTCATAGAAAAGAAAATCATTTATGACGATTTTAATCGTAGGTCTCCTAAAGTAGTGCCCCATCCATACATCCCCATCCTTGTCAATAGTAGTTATGTGATTCTCCTCTTTCAGCGACTTCTTCAGCCATCCACAACCTAGTTATAGCTCAAATTTTATTTACCCACCTTGAACCCACCCAGAGACTCAGTCAGGCAAAGCCAATCATGTTTCCGGACAGAAAAACACAAGTCTCTTTAGTTAGAAGTATTGCAGCTAGAATGACTGATACTCTTTCCGTAAATAGTTGATGATCAGTTCTTCTCCAAGGTTTGGGAAGGCTGGAAATAGCTGAACAATAAGTGAGGAGGCGGAACACTAAAATCACCAGGACTACTTGTTTAAAAAATACCTACAGCTTCTTAAACCCTTCCCAAATCTACTGAATTATAAAGCCTGAACCAAGAAATAGCTCTTGCAAATGCCCCCTGTGATGATGTCCAAGTAAAGCCAAGTTCAGGGGGACCAGTGCTGCAAGCACGGTCTTTAGCTGTGTCTCTAAATGGCGGTTCTTATTAGCAGGTCTCAAAAGCAACTTGGGAGAGATGTTTCCAGCAAAGGCAACACTTAAGTTAATAGCTCTTGATGGAATTGACTCCCTCTTGCACTCCTGGAGAGGTATACCTATGTAGATGTTCCCACCAAAGTTTTTCTCTTTGGCCTCAAAGTAATGGAGTAATGGAGGGCCCCTGGAGTCTGTTGCTTCATACACTACAACTCCTATTAGGAAGCTCAGGATCATTCTCAAAATAAGGCAAGGCATTGCCTGCTAAGCCCTCTCTTGGCATTACTGATAAACAATTTTTCTAAAATAAAAATCCTTAAAGGCTTTTGCTTAAAGCTTCCTGTTTACAGTTTGGGTAACAATATACTGGGTCAAATTATTATACCTCCATTGTCCTCTATTGTCTCTCTTTTGGCAGGCCCTGAGACTTGATCATCTCATAGCTCAGAGTGAACTCTTCCCCCTCTGGGTGCAAGCCCAGGATGCTAGACAGCAGGACTAATCTCCTTTTTGGAAGTAGTTGAATCTAGTTGTCTAGGGGATGGAATATATGCCCTAAAGTATCCTTTTGGTGAATCCACATGATCAACATTTGTTGATCTCTTTCAGGAAATGTGAGGTAGAGGGCAGAGAAGGGACCAAGCCAGAGAGTGGAGGGGAAAGAGTGGGGGTTGCTGGAAAAACAAATCAAGTAGAAGAAATAAGCAGAGATGATGTTGCTAAAATTCAAGAGATCAGAAGGAAAAGTCAAATAGTTTCTAATAATGACATGGACAAAGGGCAGTATTAAAGTGTAGATACAGAAGAAGCTAAAGTTGAGGGCTATGATACTCAAAGATATTATTAAAGGATTTTAATAGACCAATGAGGAATTTACCTAAGGTAATATTCAGGTCTCAAATGATGGACTTTTCATCTATAGTATAATATTCTAAAATTTTCTAAACATTTTGACACATCTCCAAAATTCTCCAGACAAGTAACAATGTAATAAACCTTAGACTCCACAGATTTGATATTTGTTATAGGAAACTATTTTCTATAAATATTCTATACCTATAACATAAACATTATTACTTAATTAGTGTGATAAAATTGAGATATGTTTATTTTATAATGCCTTGTTTCATGGGTGGGTCTTAAAAATACTTTGTTCTTCTCTTATTCTCTGACTTAAATTTATATTTAAAGGGTACTGTGAAGGGCTGGAAGCAAATGATCACCAATGCTTAGTCAAAAAAAATGTATTTCCAGTCATAGCGAATATTTAGACACTAATAAAAATCTACCTAAAAGCACAATAAGACTGGGGCACCTGGGTGGCTCAGTTAGTTAAGTGTCTTGTTCTTGATTTTGGCTCAGGTCATGATTTCAAGGGACCTGAGACTGAGCCCTGCATCAGGCTCCTCACTGGGCATGGAGCCTGCTTAAGATGCTCTCTCTCGGGGCGCCTGGGTGGCTCAGTGGGTTGGGCCGCTGCCTTCGGCTCGGGTCATGATCTCAGGGTCCTGGGATCGAGCCCCGCATCGGGCTCTCTGCTCAGCAAGGAGCCTGCTTCCTCCTCTCTCTCTGCCTGCCTTTCTGCCTGCTTGTGATCTCTGTCTGTCAAATAAATCAATTAAAAAAAAAAAAAAAAGATGCTCTCTCTCCCTCTGCCCCTCCCCACCTTTCTCTTTCAAAAAGACAAAACAAAACAAAACAAAACAAAACAAAATCACAGTAAGACTCATAAGCCAATAAAAAGGAAATAGACAAAAGATGTACAAATACAAAGAAAGAGGTGTGATAAAGTGAAAACGCTGTTTCACCTCTGTGATATTCTTCCCCAGAAGCCCAGTTTAATCATGAGAAAACATGAGAGAATGCAAAATGAATAATACGTCAGAAAACACTTGACCAGTCTTCTTAAAAGTGATAGGGATGGGATTGGGAGGGAGACAAACCGTAAAAGACTCTTAATCTCACAAAACAAACTGAGGGTTGCTAGGCGGGTAGGGGAGTAGGGAGAGGGTGGTTAGGTTATGGACACTGGGGAGGGTATGTGCAATGGTGAGTGTTGTGAAATGTGTAAGCCTGATGATTCACAGACCTGTACCCCTGGGGCAAATAATACATTACATGCTAATAAAAATAATTTTTAAAAAGTGATAGGGAAAAATAAAGGAAAATTAGGAAATTTTCATATATCAGGGGAGAATAAGAAGATACAATGACTAAATTCAGTTGGATATCCCACATTGGATCCCAGAAAACAAAAAAAGACACTAATGATAACATGAATGAAATCATGTATCAGTGTATCAAGGTAATGTATCAATATTAATTTCTTGGTTTTGACAGATGCATGGTAGCTTTGTAAGGCATGAACTTTTGTGGAGCAGGGTAAAGTAGACATAGGGATTCTCTACACTCCTCTTGTATTTATGTAAATCTAAAATGATTCCAAAATATTTGTTTAAAAAATGCATATGAGACTATGTTTCTTTTTATGGTAGAATCTGTAATTAGGGTTAATACACCCAATGATAACAGCTAGACCAAGTGAAGAAAAATGTCAAACATTTACTTAAAGTCATTAGGGAGTTATCAAGAGGGTACAAAATCACCTTCTCATTATCAAGAAGAAAGACGTCTAAAGAGGTAATTGTCATATTGTGACAGCTTCCGTCTGGTGGGCATTTCCCTGTCTAGAAGCCATGGCTGAGAGAGTAAGCAGCATTTTGTCGGCCTTAGTGTACTAGAAAGATAGGAGTTGTATGGGTGGGACTTTGGTAAATCCCACATACTTTGGTTTAGACTCCAAAAACAGGAAGCCTTAAGTAAGCTGGAATTAAAGCAGCTGTTACAGGGTTACAGCACAGCTTTGAATCATCTATGTCCTAGGAATTTTACTCACTAAAACTGTATTTTTTTACATTTTTTATTTAAATTCAATTTAATTAACTTACAGTGTATGATTAGTTTCAGAAGTAGAATTTAGTGATTCATTAGCTGCATCTAACACCCAGTGCTCATTATACCAAGTCCATCCTTAATATCCATCATCCACTTAGTCCATCCCCCACCCACCTCCCATCCAGCAACCCTCAGTGTGTTCCCCAGAATTAAAAGTCTCTTATGGTTTGTCTCCTTCCCTGATTCTGACTTATTTTTCCTTCCCTTCCCCTATGTTCATCTGTTTTATTTCTTAAATTCCACACATGAGTAAAATCATCTGATATTTATTAAGGTCATCTGTACTGCCATTGCCTGGCAGAAGCATCAGAAAATCCTCACAATATCTTAGGACTCAAATTATTTCTACATACACATTTTAAAATGTAACTTCTGTTATGCAAAAATAATCAGAAACTTGAGGATGTAAGAATCATAAAAAAAAAAATCAGATCAGATAACATACATTCACAGAGGCCAGATATTAGAATTATCAAATAAAAACTCTTAAATAATTGTCACTTTATGTTCAATGAGATAAAGACAGAATACTAAAAATGTAAATATAGTCTTGTTAAATATATATATAAATATATAATATTTCAATATAAAACTAGATGCTAAACTATTTGAAAATGAAACAAAGATAAATTCTATGGGGTGCTTGGGTGGCTCAGTTGTTAAGCCTCTGCCTTTGGCTCACGTCATGATCCCAGGGTCCTGGGATTGAGCCCCACATACCCCGCACTGGGTCCCCTGCTCAGCAGGAAGCCTGCTT
The DNA here is from genome assembly GCF_002288905.1 of Enhydra lutris kenyoni. Classification (NCBI taxonomy): domain Eukaryota; kingdom Metazoa; phylum Chordata; class Mammalia; order Carnivora; family Mustelidae; genus Enhydra; species Enhydra lutris. The sequence goes on along the minus strand of NW_019154101.1, from coordinate 23,762,118 downwards.
CTTGTTCTCCCACTCCCCCTGCTTGTATTTCCTCCCTTGCTGCCTCTCTTTCTGTCAAATAAATAAAAATCTAAAAAATAAAACAAAACAAACAAACAAAAAACAAAGATAAATCCTGGAACTTATAAATGTAATAAATGAAATTAAGAATCTTATTAATAGTTTTAATACCAAATTTTACATGGCTAAAGAGAGAATTAGTGAAATGGAAATAAACCAGAGAAAATATCTAAAATGAAGAACAAAGGCCAAAAGGATGAGTGCATACAAAAGACAGTGTAAGATATACAGCGAGAAGTTCCAAATTACTAACTGTATTTATAGAGGGGACAGGATGGAAAGGAAAAGTATTTGGAGAGTTAATGGTTGAATTATATCCTGAGCTAATGAAAGATGTAACTTTGCAAATATACCAACCAAATAAATCTTAATGCAGTTATAAAAAGGTATCTATATCAGTGCTGCTCAAAACTTTGTGCAATGATGGAAATGTTCTAGTCTGCATAATTCAGTGTGGTAGCTGCTAGTCACATCAGGCTATTGAGCACCTGACATGTGGTTGTGCAACTGAGGACCTGAGTTTTCATTCTATTTGAGTTAATGAAATCTAAATTAAATAACTCCAGATGGCTAGTGACTATTATATTGGGGAGTGCATATCTGGAGCATCATAATAAAACTACTGAAAAACAAAGATAAAAATCTTTAAAGAAATCAAAGAAAACAGAAAATAGATAATTATGCAATAGCTAACTTTTCTAATATTAACAATGGGAACCAGAAAACGACCAAATGTGCTAAAAGAGAAAAAGCTGCAACCCTACAATTCTATACCTAATAAAAATATCGATCAACATTGGAGGTAAACTCTGTTATATGCCTAGTTTAACCCATACTCCATTCTGAAAAGAAATTTGCATACTGGCCTTGAAATTGTGAGATACCAAAAGTTGTTTCTGGATTACCTATATTCTCAGAAGTGATCTTCCCCTGGCTCACCTGGAAGAGTTTGTCACTCTCTGTAAACATTTCTGTTGTAGGATTTATAAGTGCGTGTGTATATATATATACACACACACACACATACATATATATTTTGCATTTACTGGTTTGTCTGTTTGTTTTTCTTACTTGAGTATGACTTCACTTCTCTGGGAAGTTTTGAACATAAGCACTAATAATTATATTTCAGGTTCAGGTGGTATCTAAAAAGCATCATTTTGCAAGGAAAAGTTAATAATAGTAAGATTTATTTCACAGTCACTGGTCTGGGAAATATTGGAGGCCAACATCCAAAAATTTTAGAATATTTCCCCATGTTATATTGTAGATGATATCCAAAACCATATTACTTTAAAACACAAAGATGTCCTAGGACAATTTATATATTAAACTAATTCATGTATTAAAGAAATCCAGTCTCAGAAAGATTAAGTGACCAGCCCAAGATCCCACAAAAACTAGAAGTAAGACCAGAACCTAGTTTTCTAATTTCATATGCATTCTTCTATATTGTGAATTAGTCCAAATCAGAATTAGGACTCTTTCTACTTGTCCTGGATCCAGCATCTCTATCTCCTCTAAACTCGTGAGTTTATCAATTACCAACTTAAAAAAAAAAAAGAAAAAAGAAAAAAGAAATCAACTTCCAGTCTTACTAGAGTATGTAAGAAACATCAGTCTGGAAGGTCAGGGGGCCTAGATACCTGGATTCTTATCTCAGTTTTTTTTTATCAGTGAGCTGGAAGAATATATCTCACCTATCTTCCCTGGATCCATTTATTCCAAAAAATAACATATTTCACAGAGTAAGCTATATATATTGAGGCTGGTATTTTAGAAGAGGTCTGAATTTAATTCTTACTCTTAAATACTACCACTGCATTTTAAATATTTTGAATTACTTTCTTTTCCTAATATCCACTTTCTTATGAGAAAGAAATAGACTTAAATGTCATGGAGAAATTTGAGTAACTTGTTCCCAATAGCCACCATTGCCAAGTGGTTTCTAGTGATTGTCTAGGAGTGAAAACAATATAGCCAGCTAAGCAAACAAACAATGTATTTGTTCCATGTTGCAGACTGACATGGTCTAAAGGATGGAGAACCACCATCAATGTAAGGAGAGCATGCTTTGGGGATATGCATGTACACTTGTAGATTATATATCCATGTAGGTACATTTTATATTGTTTAACCAATTTTTGAATTGGATCATTTTTTCAAGGTAAAAAAATAGCTTTATAAATATTAGATAATTATTAGTTCTGGTAAGCACTAGATCCAGGGGAAAAATAATAAAAATTCAACTCAAATATATTATCTCTGCACTTCCTCCCTACTCCCATATACTCAGGCCAATCTGGCCAGGAACCGGATGCCTCTGGGCACAAAGCAGGTTGAACAGCTGTTTGACTCACTGCATTTGACTCCTTGTCATTTGGCAGATTGAAATTTCTGCTGAGAGCACCATTTGGAATTTTTCTTTCCCGAAACTGATATTTTTGAACATGGAATTTGAAATACAGTGAGGCACTAGTATACATTCATAGAATAATAGTGCCAAAAGGGAGTGTGATCAATTTATGTCCAAAATCTAACTTTCCTGGAAAGTGTTGAAAAAGATAACCCTCGACTGGCTGACGTGGGCCTAATAGAATATGAATATGGGTTTACCGGAAATGTGAATATTAAAAATGATACTACCTTCTGGTGTACATGTGAGGAGCAACAACCAGATTTGAGAATAAACTGAGATGTATATAAGCATGTAGGACAAAAGTAGCCAGAGTACACCTATTGAAGGGAGACAAATTAGGGAAATAGCAGGGAATCCAAGAGATTCAATAAGTCAAGGTTTGGGTATTTGAGAGGAGTACTGACTCCTACTACCATGAACAATAATGGTTATTATTCTTATTATTTAATTATAAAAATGGTTAATGGTTACAGAATGTTTAGTACAGGTCTGTCAACAGTATTGTATTGCTTCAAATGTAATAATTCATTTAATTTTCTTAATGATCATATGAAACAAGAGCTGTTATTATTTTTCCCAATTTATAGGAGATGAAACTGAGGCACAGGGGATCACAGTCACTGGCTCGAGATCACACAGATGGTAACAAGTGAAGTCATGGCTTGAATAAATGTAAAATCTTAACTGAAGGGTCCGAGACACTACAGAGAAGCTGAACACTTTTGAATTAAGCATGTAAGAAGTCTGACCACAAACAAACAACAGCCCAACTCTAGCCTTACGTGATGAGAACCAAAAAACATGCAAAACCCAACAGAATTCCCTTTCATTTAGGCCCTTCAAATCAACTATATTTCTCCCTAAATTTCACCCCTTTTGTCCCCATCTTGAGACCAGAGTACACACAGATCTAAGGCTTCTGTGAAAGTCTCGTCTTTATCCAATTATTAGTAATCTCACCGTCAAAAAAAGTCTCTTTATGTGAAATTAATCATTGACTTTCTCACTTAAACCCATTTCCACTTTTCTGATCTTTATTGGATTTGGGAGACACATACTGGATGAAGGTAGTTAAAATTCCAATCATCTTGGGTTTTTCCTTTTTATTTAATAACTCATTTAAGCATACTTCTGCTAAATCCTATTTTAAAATCTCCCTGACATTAATTACTAATATATTCACATCTTTCTGACAGGCCTACTTAAATGTACTTATGGTGAGTTTTCTCCTCTTACCTCTCCGTTTTCCAAGGGGTGTATCTTGGAATAAAAGGAAGTACAGATGACCTCATCGTCTTTGGCATAAGATGGTGGTCCAGTGCGGGGATAAATATTGTAGAGAGTTAGACACTCAGTGTCTGTCACAGCATGATATTGCCAGGGCTTGTATTCAACATTATCAAGCGAGCGTTCCAAAATCCAGTTTCCAGGCCGAGGGGAGTTCGCTGCTTTCACAATCACATATGCAATCTGGAACACCTGGGGGAAAGTGATGACAACAACAGGCAACTCTGAATTCCATAGGATTCTCACCATTTTTTAGCAAATAAAAGGCTTAATGCTACAGTAGATTTTATTTCAGATTTTATTCCATAACCCTATTATGTTCCCTGAAATGATTTTACTGTTACATGTTCATGTTTAATACCTTTTGCTGAAATGAGATGTTTCATCTTGACAGCCATGGCTTTAAAGGAAATGGGTTAAGATTAGATTTTAGGTCTCTAACAAATCATTGATATCATTTCATCTGATTTTTAAAATTCCATTATAATCATGATCACCTAAAGCATTCATTACACACCAATTTATTCACCTTACTGTGTTAGAAAGTATAAAGTATGAGTTAGAAATTCCATGTGCGGATAAGTGTTTGAGAGTTTAGAAAATATATTCACTTATATCACCTAATCCTCAGAAAAGTACCATGTAGGTAGAATTAAGTGCTCTTATGAAGAAAATAAAAAACAAAAAACAAAAAACACAGAGCTTTAGAGGCACAGTCCTGTATTCAAATTGTGGTCTTAACATTTATGCGACCTTGAACAGATGATCTTACTTTTCCAACATTAGCGTCCTTTTCTACAAATTAAGATAAGTAATAAGTACAGTACTAAGTGAGATAATATATGCAAAGTACCTGGCAAAGGACTTGTAAATACTCAACAAATGCCAACTATTCTACAACCCCCAAAAGGAAAATAATGGAGAAGAAATTTTAAGATCTGCAGACAACAGATTGAAACTGGAACATATTAAGTGAAGGGTGATTACACTTTCCGTACAAGAAGTACATATGTATTTTAAAAAAAGGAAAATAAAGAGAAAGACATGAAGTTACTATGTATCAACAGAGTGAAAATTGAGTGGAATGTTCAAAATCCCTTGTTTTTAAATCTACATAAAATATAAAGGCATAAAAAGTAAACATTCTAGATGCTTTGTGATAGTGCATAACCAATGTAGTCTGAAGGAATAATGCACAAACATTATCGAGTGACATTTATATGCAATGCCCTGGGTAGATATAAACCAGTTTAAATTATAGTCCTACCATCCATGGGTTGATAATATATTGTAATGAAGAGACACATAAAAAGTACACTAATAATAAAGCAACATGATATGTTTTTGTTTATTAAATACTATGAAATATGGGGTGCCTAAAAACATTAAGCTATACATAATTAAAATCACTGGAATGGTTGAGTGGGAGGATGGACCCACTAAAATTTGACTAAAGGACCCACTGGACAACAGAGGGAATTGTGAAAGGAATGTTCTAGAAATAAACTTCAACTGCTTCATAGTTTTGACATGAGACCTCATGAATGCATGTAGTCCATGATCAACTCCATGGTCCATGGTCAACTCCAAGGGACCAAACTTAAAAATATGAAAAACCTGATAGAGAAGGGGCAACACAAATAACTCTGATGCTGGGCTTTTGTGGTCTTTACAAGAACACGGGCACAGGTGCACTGTGAGGAGAAGCATGAACCATCAAATGATTGAAAATAGGGCTGGTATTGGCCTTTTAAGCACAGTTGTGGAAAAACTATTTATTAAAATTCTGAAGTAAAACTTCTGTACTTTTTGGTAAATCACTGTTGCCCAAGCCTCCCAAATGCCTCCTCTCCTCTGAGCCCATCTTGTGAACCTCAGTATAGTGAGGAACCACCAAGACATCTGCTCAGATTGGCCGGGCTTTGATGGTTCTGTTTTATTGCCCACCAGTCCAGGTGGAAAATATTATGAATTTATATTTACCAAGGGACACAGGTAAGTGTAAGTGCAAAAAGACACACATATCTATGTACATGTGTATGTGCTTTGATATTTTGGGGAAGAATATGCATGTACATGTTAAAGCTATTACCACCTCTGAGGTTTGAGAATAAGGACTCCAGGAGGAGGAGATTTGACTTTCCATCCAATATCTAGCTATATTAATGTATGAAAATATATCTCTTAGTTTTTGATACAGTTATTTTTAAAGATTTTATTTATTTATTTGACAGAGAGAGAGAGCACAAGTAGGCAGAGAGGCAGGCAGAGAGACAGGGGGAAGCAGGCTCCCTGCTTAGCAGAGAGCCTGATGCAGGGCTCGATCCTAGGACCGTGAGATTATGACCTGAGCCAAAGGCAGAGGCTTAACCCACTAAGCCACCCAGGTGCTCCAATAAAGTTACTTTTAAAATAAAGAACAATTAAAACCAAATTCTCTACCAGAGAAAGAACAAGAGTAGGAGTAAGATGGAACATAGTCTATCATCCTTATCCGAAATATTTGTTGTTTCTGCATTTTTGGTTTTAGTCATATAAAATTATTTCTCTTAGATACTCCATATTCAACAACTGAAGTATGTGGAATTTTTTATATATAAATTCAGTGAGGAATATACCAATTGGGTTAATCTGACTTAACATGGAGATAGTTCTTTCTACCATAGACATAAAGCCCTGATCTCAATTTCTGGTAATCCTAAAGTATTTGTGGCAAGGTTTGTAAAATGATTAAGAAAAAAAAGTACAACTTAATTGTGAGCTCCTAAAGACCAGATATTATAGCTTTATATCTTTGAAGATGTGACAATCCTTACTATAACTCTTTTGAAACAGTGGGCATTCAATATTAATTACATTTAGTTGCATAACCAGTCTCTGCAACACATTACCATGCTACTTCTGTTAGCGTAACACATTTTTTCCTGTTATATCTTGATTCCCAGTCAACACCAGCATCTTTTCTCACTGGCAGGAACCAAGACATTGGGTGTTCATCATATTGTATGTCTCTATGAGCTGAGAAAATTACTTAAGCTCATTTACCCTTTGTTTCACAGTGTTTATTTTCCAACATCAAAACCATGGAAGACAAAATAAGATGATGAAAACAAAACACTGCATGATTTTTGGAAAAGAATCTATATAAATATTTTAAATTAGCGAGTTTCCATCCAGAAAAAAAATAATGCACAAAGGTATTTTTAATAGAACACAAAAAGAGAAGTAACAAGGCATATTTAGGGATCATAGGTACACAATATAAAAATAAATACACACTGAGGTAACTGATAAAGAACTTTGTCCAGAAAACAGTTCAGCAAGCAAATATAGGAAGAGGCCAAATTTTCTTTGAGCTATAATGTGGATTTATGACTTTGGAACTTCTGTGGCGGCTCTGGAATAATAGATGAAATCCATGAAACAAAGTTATACTAGAAACCCCACAGATTCTCTCCATAATTCAATATTACAGCCAGCATTAAGTGACATGGAAAATTGGGCATTGCCTTAGAGAATATTAGAGAAGAGCCCCATTTCAAAACAATATCCCTCTTTCATTTATTTTCTATGGACTCTTTCACATTTCATGCAAAATTGATTAAATTAGTTGGCATGTAGTATTTTGAATAAACTTTTTGAAATGTGGTAGACAGCATTATTGAAAACACAATGAATAGAAGTATTCTTTGAAGGCATAAGAGAATGCTGAATAAAATTTTAACAGTGATGTTCTAAGTACAACAAAATTTTAATGACCCTCATAGAATAATTCTCTCATGTACCTAAGTCACTTGTATTAATTATGTCTTGTGTTTTCATATAAAGAGTCATCAAAAATCAGTAATTATAAAACCTTTTTTTCCAGATGAACAAAACCCTAATCTGTGCTGTACATCAAGGAAAGCAAATGCCTCATTATAAGAAGTACAAAAATGCTATGACAGCCAGGCTTCGATGAACCTTATATTGCAACACACAATACCCCAGCATTTTTTGTTGTTGTTGTTGTTGTTGTTGTTAGTGGGCATTTTTTACAAATTTCATGCCTTAAAAAAATTCAAATAACTTTTGAAATAATATCAAATGTTTGGCATTTTACTGTAACAGAGATAACTGCTTTTTATTTCATATTCCATTCATATGTCACCTAGCAAAATATCATGTAATTACTTTACTGATGCAGCATTAAATTAGATGTTCCTTTAATCATGCACAGAGTATTAAGAACTTGATCTCATAGAGCAGAATTGGAGGACAAAATCTTTCTGAAGAATCCTTCAGTCCCAAACTAACAAGTAATATATGACCACCATATGTAGCAATGCTTTTTACAATCACGGCTGAGATAAGATGACATTGGAATAGCACTGGGGTAAAAGAGAAAACCTCACAGACTGAAGTGAGCAACCTAGTAACTCTGGCTATCTCAGAATATCTGAGTATATCTGAGAATATTTGAGAATATCTGAATATCTCAGCTCACCTATAACCCACATGGATAAGTCTGACATGTACAACTAATCTCTAACACAGGAATTGTTAGGTCTGGATTTTTATTTTGAATATTCTTTGCAATGACTCTCCGGAATTCACTGTATCCCAGCTGCTTTGTGTTTAGAAGAATCACAGATCTAGGAAAATGCTACCAAAGAGTACTACATTTCATGAATTTTATTGAGACTTTTGAATGTCACTGGTATGCAGGTAAGAGAGCTAGGTCAAAGCATGGCTCCTTAATAATGTAACAAGGCCATAGAATTTCAGTTTCCTAGAGGCCTGATCCCCACGAAAGCTATAAAAATATTAATATAGGTCCCTCTCCATGGAGGATGACACTTCACCCTTCTAGTAGGACTTGACCTAAATTACTCTCTTCCATTTTTTCTTTCCTAATCTCTCAAGAAGACAACATGTGGTTATCTTATATCAGCTCACTGTTGCTCCCTGTCTCCCTCCCACATTGTTGTCTGTGTACTTCCTATAGCAGTTGTTCACTTAACAAAACTGCTTAATTTTGAGGAGGTTTTGCCATATTCTAGCATCTGCTCTTGCCAATGTTATGGATTTTAGCATTTCTAAATGCTGTGATGTCAATTTTAATATACTATAAAAACTCGTCTGTATTCTTAGTTCTACTAATGAGTTTGTCAAGTTCTCCCATTTATCTATACAGGTATACTGGCTTTCAGGAAGCATTGAGAGCTACACAATTTCAGAACCAGAAAGGTCCTAAGAATCAGGTGTTTCCAGGCTTAGTATCTGTTAGAATAATCTGGGAAGCTTTATAGATAGGAACACATGTCTCTGTGTTTGAGTTGATAAATGCAATTCATATGATTATCTGCTCTTTGACCTGAGACCTCAAAAGAGGTCTGATGTAGCCCTGGAGAAGACCACCCACAGAGGCTGGTATGAACAGAAGGGGTAAAAAAGTGGGGCTGAATCCAGGGAATTCATCAAAAGTTTGAGTACAATATAGGATTCACTCAAAAAAAACCCACTGTCATCATACCATGGGTAACCAAGTCCTTACTCTCCAGCAAAAATTTCTAGGCAATCACAGAGAAGTAGCTTATTATAATATTAAAAATGCTCTGAAGAGATTATTCTACGGAATTTGATAATATTATTACTAGACCTTGCTTAAATCAAATTCCAAAAAGCAAAGGTTTTAAGTGTTGCCCCAAACTTAAAGAAAAAAATTTAACCTAGAAATACCAGTAATTATTACTTTCTGGGAAAGTTTATGTCTCTTATAAATTTGCACAAACTTCACTAAACCTAGAGTAATGTGATGAAGTCCAGAAGGATGCCCCCATTGCCTGCTTATACTTTCTTTCAGACAAATTCATTTACAGTAGTTTTACGTACTAAAATGATTTGTAATTGCACTCAGTGGTCCTATAGAGCCTATTTATTCCACTCACCCTCCCACCCAGTGTATACTACAATTGTTGAGTGTCAAATTAATGAATTATAGGTAAGCGAATGTGTGATTTCAACTTGGGGTAAGTGCTTCCTGCATCATGACAGAAACAGAAAGCCTGGGTACTCAACTGAAACAGGTTTTTTAATATACTAACATTAAACTCACATTTATACATTTGAAAATGAATTACACTACCACTCTAAATTTCTAAGAAACAATAATCTAACTAAATGACTAACAGTAATCCTTTGAAGATAAAATGTTCAATTGTATATTGAAATTGTTTTTAAAGGGGTTCTAATCAATGCTTAACCATTCATGGGCAACTACTTGAGGGACTTCTCTTCCTCTTTCTCCAAAAAGGAAAACCTCAACTTTTAGCTCTGGAAAATAGAGTTACTTTTTAGCTCTTACTGAATTTACATATAAATATTAAGAAATTTCTTTTTTTTTTTTTCATTAAAAACATTTTTTCTTTTCTCCCTAGAACTGGACCAGTTGATTTAAAGTTGACTTGGAAGAATTAATAAGTAAGAAAAGCAACATGGAGAAAACTGCAGTTATATAGGATACTGCTATTTACTAGGAAAGGTTGGCAAAACAAATGGAAAGACATTCTATGTTCATGGATTAGAAGAACAAATATTGTTAAAATGTCCATACTATCCAAAGCAATCCACAGATTTAACGCAATCCCTACTTAAACATCAATACCATTTTCCACAGAATTGAAATGAATAATCCTAAAATTTTCATGGAACCACAAACGACCCAGAGCCAAAGTAATCTTGAGAAAGAACAGAACTGCAGGTATCATAATCCCAGATTTTAAGACATACTACAAAGCTATAGTAATTGAACCAGTATGTTAACAGCACAAAAATAGACATATAGGTCAATAAATTAGAACAGAGAGCCCAAAATAAACCCACACACATATGGTCAATTAAACTAGGACACAGGAAGCAAAAATATACAAAGGGGAAAAAGTCTCTTCAACACATGGTGCTAGGAAAACTGGACAACCACATGCAAAAGAATGAAACTGGACCACTTTCTTGTATCACACACAAAATAAACAAACAAAAACTAGATTAAAGATCTAAATCTGAGACCTGAAACCATAAAACTGGTAGAAGAAAACATAGGTAGTGATTTGTGATATCAACTGCAGAAATATTTTTCTAGATACGTCTCCCCAAGCAAGGAAAAGAAAAGCAAAATTAAACAGTTGTGAGTTCACCAAAAAAAACAAACAAAACAAAACAAAACAACAACAACAAAAAAAACCCAACCTTTGGTCAGCAAAGAAACTATGAACAAAATTAAAAAGCAACCTACTGAATAGAAGATATTTGTAAATGATACATCCAATAAGTGGTTAATATCTGAAATATATAAAGAATTTCTACAATTTAACACTAACAACAATAATAATGATACAATTTAAAATGGGCTGAAGACCTGATTAGACATTTTTCCAGACATACAGATGGCCAACAGACACTTGAAAAGATGCTCAACATCACTAATAATCAGGGAAATGTAAGTCAAAACCACAATGAAGTATCTCCTCACACCTATCAACGTGGCTAAAATCAAACACATGGGAAATAATAAATGGGGAGAATGTAGAGAAAAACTAACCCTCATGCACTGGTGGTGAAAATGCAAATTAATATAGTCACTGTGGAAAACAGTATGGAAATTCCTAAAAAATTAAATATAGAATTACCATATGATCCAGTAATACCACTACTGAGGATTTACCCAAAGAAAATGAAAACACGAATTCAAAAAGATCATTTGAAAATGAAAATACCATGTTTAATGCAGTGTTATTTACAATAGCCAAGATATAAAAGCGACTCAAGTATCCATCCATTGATGAATGGATAAAGAAGCTCTCTCTCTCTCTCACACACACACATACACACACACTGGAGTTATTATTCAGTCACAAAAAAGGAATGAGATCTTGCCATTTCCAACAACATGGATGGAACTAGAGAGGATAATGTTAATCAAAATAAGTCAGCCAAAGAAAAAGGAATGCCATGTGATTTCACTCATACGTGGAAGTTAAGAAACAAAACAGACAAAGAAAACGAGACAAACAAAAGAAACAGACTCTTAAATACAGAGAACAAGCTGGTGGTTGCTAGAGGAGAGATAAGAGGGGGATGAGTAAAACAGAGAAAAGTGATCAAAAGTATACTTATCTTGATGAGCACTGAGTAATGTGAAGAATTGCTGAATCACTATATTGTACACCTGGAACTAACGCAACACTGGATGTTCATTGTATTTCAGTTTGAAAAAGAAGAAAAAAATTGCAAGGAAATAAAAACTAATGAGGTTATAGATTAAGAGAGCCCCTAGAGATGTACTGAATGCAGTATGTGACTTCACGCACACCCTGATTCGACCAAACAGCTGTTAAAACAAACTTGGAAGTAACTGTGATGAATCTGAATATTGAAGGGATATTTGTCAGTATTAAAGTAGTAGTAATAGTGCTAAATTTTAGAGGTGACAATGGTTTTATTTACAGAAGAGTTGCATCCTTTAGAGGCACATATTAAAACATTTATAGAGAGAGTGATATATATGGAATTTGCTTCTAAAGAATCTGGAGGGCAGGATAGGATATGGATAAGTGTAGAATTGCCACAAGAAAGGCTATGGGTTAATTCTTACAGGTGGGTATCAGGTACACCTGGGTCTATGATATTCTTTCTTCTATAACATTTTGGGGGTATGTTGGGAAATTTTAATAATCGGAATTTAAAATGTTATTATTGCATCTTATTTTTTTTAGATTTTTTTTTTAATTTGATAGAGAGAGAGATCACAAGTAGGCAGAGAGGCAGGCAGAGAGAGAGGGGGAAGCAGGCTCCCCGCTGAGCAGAGAGCCTGATGCGGGGCTCGATCCCAGGACCCTGAGATCATGACCTGAGCCGAAGGCAGAGGCTTAACCCACTGAGCCACCCAGGTGCCCCTATTGCATCTTATTTTAATAAACAAATAATTATCTTCTACACAGTAGTTTTTAGCACTACTGGTAATTTAGTGCTTGTTCTTACTGAGCAAATCTTTAATACGCTTTATTATCTTGATAAATGTGAACTCTGCTTTATACTGTGACTACACTGCATCCTAAGCTCAATAAATATATCTTAATAATCCTTTCAAATTAATTTTCAACTCTAAAGGGCATTGGATGCCTAGAAGGAATCAAAATTTTAGTTCAGTCTTAAGAAAACTAGTAACATGAGTGAATGGAATCCAAATTGGAATGAAGAAGGTCCTCCCCCAGCTTATTAATGCCTTTACTACTTCATGCTTCATTAAGTTGCTATCATTTTTAACAATGTTAGCTGCAGGTAAAACTCAGACAAGCATTTTCTTTCTCTTTAGCACTGCCCTTCACATCTCTTCTCTTCTTACATATTTTTCTCTTATCTGAAACAATCTATGGTTTCAAAGATTGACCTGCCTCCTGTGAACAAGCCATTGGCACAGCATGGCTTTCACACCAGCTACTGGTAAAAGAGCAGGTAGGCTGGGTCCCCCATCGAACATGACAGTCCTTCCAATGAAGCCATCACGGAGCACGATATTGGTGTGAATCACAGACAATAAGAAATGTGACAGTTTAAAGCTTGCCTTCTAAAAATTATTCACCCTTGAGAAATACCCAGCATTGCCTTTGTTTTTGTGCTTCTATAGTTAGCAGGGTGAGAAGAATCTACACATTCTCCAATTTATGACATTGCAGACATGAATGAATCACTCTAGTTCAAAGCATTTGGGGAATAATAGCAAAGATTTGTAGTGATGAGAAGAGTTAGAAATATAACGTTAACAGTGTAGAATAACAAATCAAAGACAGAATAAAACTTTCTGATCTTGGTTCATGAATTCTTTCAACAGATCAGAGTCACTTAACACTTATTCAATTTTAGCTATTACAAATGAAATAGAAAGAACTATTCCCATGTTGATATACTGTCCCACTTTATTGTTTTTCTTTAGGGACTTTCTTAAGTGTAGTCTGTACCCTCTGTTGTTTATAACTTTATTATCCCTTTTCTAGTTAACACCTGGCAGCCCACCTACTTTAACCATTTTCAGAAGAGTTACTGGAAACCTGGTTGAAAAATTCATATTTTTTTTCTTTATCTTCATCTTCTTTGAAGTCTCTACAGTTTTTGACTGCTGTTCTCCCCCTTTTGGGAACTCTCTTTATCTCTGGGGGGGGAAAAAAGGTATTGACACTATTTATAATTTAGGGATCAAAAAAAAAATGTGTCCTAATACAGCTCTTCACCTAAAATGGAAAGTAAACAATAGGAGAGGGAGTGAAGACAGAAAGTGTTTTCAGAAGATAGCATGTCCTGTCCTGAATTTCTCTCCAAACTCTGTATGGGTCCACCTGCTGTGGTTCTTTTTAATTCAAGTTTCCTTAACAAAAGAATGACCCAATGTTCTACTTCTTAAAAATCTTTTCCTTGGAGAAAGTTACGTTTTATTTAAAGCCTAGCATTTGCGAGGCACTTCAGCATGCAGAACTTTGTTTCTGTGACCAAGAACCCTACAAGATAGAAACAGATTAGAAAATTAAAATGAGAGGGTGTATAAATGTCTGGGTGGATCAGTCAGTTAAGCATCCACCTTTGGCTCAGGTCATGATCCTGGAGTCCCAGGATGGAGCCCCATATTGGGCTCCCTGCTCAGCAGGGAGTCTGCTTCTTCCTCTCCCTCTCCTCCCCACTTGTGTTTTCTCTCTTGAGCTCACTCTCTCTCTCTCTCTCTCTCTCTCAAATAAATAAAGTCTTAAAAAAATGAGAGAGGGTATGTATGGTAGTGACATCTCAAAGATGTCCATATCTTAATTTCTAATGTGGAAAGAAAACACCTGCAAATACGATGTAGTTAAAGACCTTGAGATGGCAATATAATCTGGATAATCTGAGTGGGCCATATGTAATCACAAGGGTCCTTAAAAATAGAAGAAGAAAGCAAAAGAGGTCAGAGTAATCGAACACGAGAAGGACTCAACCCATTTCTGCCTCTGCTGATGGAGGAAATGACCATGAGTCAAGGAATGTAGGTGGCCCGTAGAAGCTGGAAAAATCAAGGAAATGGATTTCTTCTCTGGAGCCTCCAGAAATCAATGCAACCCTCCCACACCTAGATTTTAACCTAGCAAGGATTATTTAAGACTTCTAACCTATTAAATTATAAAATTAATATAGTTGTGTTGTTTTAAGCCACTGTATCTGTGGTAATCTGTATGGTAGCTGTGGGAAACCAAGTCACTAAGTAACTTGTTTTACTTCACATGACTAGTAAATTATAAAGCAAGTTTATAAATCCAGTTTGCCTGATTTGCTTTCTGCATACTTTCTCTAAGAATATTTCAAGTAACTTATTTAATACAGATATTTCCCACAGCTCAACATTTAATCTAGCCACATTCTCAAGTCCCATTTCAAAATATTTCAAAATAACAACTTACTATTTCTTATAACAATTTAATTTTGCTTTGTAAAGAAGCAATCTTGCCCTTGTTTTAAAACTAAGTTATAAGTTGCTAATAGTAGAAACTACAGAACAATTTATAAATGTCTTTTAATGCCTTACATGTAATAGATTCTCAGTTTTGAATCAATTGAACAGGCAATCAAAAATAGCATGCCAGGGGCACCTGGTGGCTCAGTAGGTTAAAGCCTCTGTCTTCAGTTCAGGTCATAATCCCAGGGTCCTGGGATCAAGCCCCACATAGGACTCTCTGCTCCTCGGGGAGCCTGCTTCCTCCTCTCTTTCTCTGCCTGCCTCTCTACCTACTTGTGACCTCTGTCTGTCAAGTAAATAAATAAAAATCTTTAAAAAAAAAATAGCATGCCAATTCTGAAATAATTCCAGGGGCCTCTGCAGTGATTTCTGCAAGGACCTATGGGGTGAACCTACCTAACCATTTTATGACATTAGTATGTACAGATGACACACCCCTCATCACTGACAGAGAGGTGTGACAATATTAACAAGCAAACAATCTGAAACAGATGTAGTGAAAAGAAGGGCCACCTGTACCCCAATGTTCATAGCAGCAATGGCCACAGTTGCCAAACTGGGGGAAGAACTAAGATGTGCTTCAATGGACGAATGGATAAAGGAGATATAGTCCATATATACTATGGAGTATTATGCCTCCATCAGAAAGGATGAATACCCAACTTTTGTATCAACATGGACAGGACTGGAAGAGAGTATGCTGAGTGAAATAATTTAAGCAGAGAGAGTCAATTATCATATGGTTTCACTTATTCGTGGAGCATAAGGAATAACATGGAGGGCATTGGGAGATGGAGAGCAGAGGTGAGTTGGGGGAAATCAGAGGGGGAGAAAAACCATGAGAGACCATGGACTCTGAGAAACAAATGGAGGTTTTGGGGGTGAGAGGGGTTGGGGGTTGGGTGAGCCTGGTGGTGGGTATTAAGGAGGGCATGTATTGCATGGAGCACTGGGTGTGGTGCATAAGCAATGAATTTTGGAACACTGAAAAAAATAAAATAAAATAAAACTAGAAAAAAAAAGAGAGAGAAAACAATCTGAAATATGCCTGAATCACATATTCTCCCTCTGAAATGAGAATTTGCAAAAGAGAACATTTTGCCAAAGTTTGTCAAGCTGGCCTTTACCCCAAATTTTAAAGAGGTGACCTCACTTGCCAGTGAAGTGTGAAGAGTGTAAATGAAATGAAAAATGAGAAATCTGCGGAGCCTGATGTCATTCCGGCTGTGATTTAAAACTAAGGGTAGGAGATGACACTCATATAACTATGTAGACATTTTCTAAAGACTGAGTGCCAAAAGTTATGATAAATATGTCTGAAAGGCTACCATTTTAAGAGGACATATAATAAAATTCTTATAACAACCATACTGCAAATTCTTCATTTTTTCTATTCTGCCTAGATTTATGCTGATTCTTTTTGAGTGAGATATGCACCCAAATCATGGTATAACTTTGCTGATGTCAACTCAAAAATGATTTATGGAGTGCTGAGAGCTGGATTTCTGAAGCTCCAAGAAGATCCACAACACACACACAGAGTGCATAGAGGATTTTATTGTCTTCTCTACGCTGCCCTCACAAATAAATGTTTTGCCCTGGAGTCAAGTTTGACTGCTTATGGACTTTCCAAACTCTCCATGTAGGACTAATTAATTGGTTACACCAAAATAAAAAGCTCTTTTAAAAAGAAAACAAACCCCTTACCACTGGAAAAAAATCAAAACTAATCAAAATAGGGCTCACAGTACAAAAAGGAAAAGGAATGATTAAAAAGTGACATAGGATAATTTTTTAACATTGAAATCCTTCCAACTAGGCAGGATACAAACATCACAAAAAGTCATGGTCACAGTTGTCCAAAAAAAAGAGCAAATAATTTCAGATACTTTATAGAACTAATGTCCTCCTGTGAGAAGCCTATTAGCTCTTAACATGATTAATTTATATAGGATCCTTCACTAGAAAAAACCCACACACATTTCCATTTGAAGTACAACAAAGTGTTATCATTCTATTCTGATTTTGAAATCACTGTCCAATAGAATATTTAATCACAATATCTAGAAATAAATCACAAAGAATGATATATCTGTGGGAAACAGACAGTATTTCACCAACGCGGAATCAAGTTCTATCTTGTGTGATACCCAAGGCATACGAGATAACCCACAGGGCTTCTTGAACAGTTTGACTGACTATCATTACTCAACATCAATTGGTAAAGCTGCAAGGTCATCAGTGGTAAAATCTGACACTATAAATTGAATCCATCTACACAGCAGAGAATGATGACAACAGAACATCTATACAATTCCACCGTAAGCAAATATGGAGGAATAACTGTAAATAGAGACACTATGAACAACAGTTTAATGAAGTGTTTCATTACGAACCCAAGATTCTGTTAAGCCCAAACACGCTGTGGATTGTTGCGAAGTAACTGTAGCTGTTAGCAAAGCACTAAAAGAGGTATGAAGAATGAGGCCTCCTTCCTTATCGCAGGGAGTATAAGAATGGTCTTGCAATTAGGTGGCCATAAACAGCAGGTAGTAAATACAGTCACTTTTTGGAAGCAGACTTTATACACATTTTGTGTGGAGGAGACTCTTCTCTCATCGTCTGCCCCTGTCAGCACAATATACTAACAAGTATCATTACCAATAGAAGTGAAGAATAGTCCTATCACTACTGAAATTCTTGAATCTAATCTTTTGTGTGTCTAGGTCACTTTAAAATTATAACACAATCAAAAGAAGGTCATAATTTAAATTGTAGATATTCTTGACATGAACAACAGTCTAGACACGCATCAAATGTTTAAGGTATACAACATACTGGAAAAACTTCAGATTAATTTTTGCAGACTAAACATAAATGCAATTATTTAAATAGGCATAGAATACATTTAAATGTCTACATTCTCAGTAATCTCTTCAGAAAGGTTTAGAGAGAATATTCAAATGGGGGTGGGGAGGGGTTCCTTGATTAAGGATGGGAAGGACAATTATACCTGTAGTCAAATTTGCTTCGACTAGCATTACTCTCACCTTTTCCCCTAAGATTCCTATTATAGATTCTAAAATTCGGTACATCCATACATATTTTAAAGGCCCACAAAGTGTTACATTAATTAGTTCATTGATTCATGTATTCTACATATCTTATTGAGTAACACACTACTTATTCTGCCAGCCTTTAAACTAAGTGTTAAAATACAGAGGTTAATATAACAACATAGCTTTCTCCTGGGGATTATATTCTGAAAAGCAGGCAATACACCCATTATGTGCTGAAGCCAGCCTGCACTGGATTTCAAAAGTCAGTAGTTGGTGAGGATGTGGAGAAAAGGGAACAGTTGTGTACTACTGGCGGGAGTGTAAATTGGTTCAGCTACAATGAAAAATAGTGTGGAGGTTCCTCAGAAAATTAAAATAGATCTACCATATGACCCAGCAATTCCATTTCTGAGAATATACCCAGAAGAACTGAAAATAAGATATTCAAGAAATATCTGCACTCCCATGTTTACTGTAGGCTTATCCACAATAAGCAAGATATAGAAACAACCTAAGTGCCCGTCAATGGATGAATGCATATGTATATACATATACACACTGTATGTTTTTCAGCCATGAGAAATAAGGATGTCATGTCATTTGCAACAACATGGATGAACCTTGAGCAGATTATGTTGAAAAAAGTCATACAGAGAAAAATAACACAAGTTATGATATCACTTATAAAGAATCTAAAAAGGCCAAACTCTTAAAAACAGAGAATAAAATGATGGTTACCAGGGAATGGGGGTGGGGTGGATAGGACAGATGTCTTAAGGTACAAACCTGCAATGAGTAGTAAATAAACCCGAGAGATCTAGTGAACAGTATGGCAAATTCAGACAATAATATTGCATTATAATTATCAAACTTGTTAAGAAACTAGAATTGAATTATTCCAGCCACTAAAAATGAATGATAATTACATAATGTGATAGAGGTGCTAATTATCACTTAAGTGGCAATCATATTACAAGATATAAATGTGTCAGCCTAACATGTTGTATATCTTAAATTTTCACAATGTTATATATCAAATACATTTCAATTAAAAAAAAATCTGATTGTATGGATTTCTTCCCAATTCCTTGTTCAATATGACATCATATTGGAAACTTGAAATCAGTCCTGATTGGAGTTTTTATATCATGGAAATTGGCTATCACTACAAATCATGGCTGTTTATCTTTACGTTCTGGAGAGCCAGTTGTTAAACACTTGCCAGGACCCCACTATACCAGACAAGTAAGAGAATAAATAATACAATTTTAGGTAGAGGTTTCTACAATAGATGGTTATCAGGGAAGGGTTTTCTGAGAAGGTAACCTTTGCAGAAACCTTGGTGACATGAGAGATGGAACTATGTCAAGATCTTGGAAAGGGCACTGAAGGCAGAAGAAATGGCAAGTACAGAGAGCCTGGCATAAGGATGAATTTGGTTCATCTCAAGGACAATAGGGTGAGAATGAAACAGGATCAACAGATTGTGACTAGCTACAGTGTTGGGGAAGTACAAAAGGGCCAGGGTCCTGCAAGCTCTGCAGGGTGTGGCACAGAGTATGGACATTAGTCTAGGTATGTCAGGAAGCTAGGGAAGGATTTTGAGCAGAGGGATGAAAAAATCCAATGTACATTTTTCAAAGATTATTTTGGCTTCTGTTTGGTAGTTAGGCTATGAGAGGAGACGTGAAAGCGAAGAGACTATTCAGGGGGCTGTTCTAGTCTTAGTAAAAGATGATGGTGGCTTAGAATAGTATGGGAGAGGTGCAGATAATAAATGGTCAGGTTCAAGATATATTTTGTAGGTCAGGTTTGCTGGACTTGAATAAAAGGAATGAAGGGAAAATAATCCAAAATAATTCCCAGAGCTCTTATTTTTATTTATTTATTTATTTCAATAACTGGATTAAGAGTGGTGGTCACTGGGAAAGTGCAATGTTAAGGGCTGAGAAATCATCAAGACTGCTGTTCTGAGGTATACAGTATGGGATGCCTCATTAGATGTTCATGTGGAGTTACTTATTGAAAGACTCAGTATAGCAACAAATGGGCTCTGGCAACTTGTAAAAATTTCATAACCTTTCCATGCCTCATTTTTTTTTTGTTTTGTTTTGCCACCTGGACAACGGAAATAATATACAACCCACCACAAAGTTGTGAGGATTACAAAACATAGCATCTGTGAAGTGCTAGAGTAATGTCCAGCTCATGTTAAGCGCTCATTAAATATTAGTTATTATAATCAGTAGCAATACTTTCATCTATTTCCTAGCTGATACACAAGATATAAGTTGTTTGTTTTCATATAATCTTGAAAGGGAAAGAACACTGCCTATCAAGCAGCAAGAGGATCTATTTTGAAACTTTTAACTGAAAGAGAGAGACAGAAAAAAAAAATAGATTAGACAATAAGTATCTTCTAATTGAGGGTAAAGTCTTCACTCCCATCTATCCTTATAATTCACCAGCCAATAGCGTATTTGATTTTGAGTTTTGGGGATTGGTTTGGTTTTATTATTGTAATGAATAGAATGAAGAAAAGGGATAGAAAAAATGCAACAATAGAATAGATTTTTAAATTTATTTAATTACTGATTTATACCTTGTTTTGAAAGGGCACATTACTTGCTCCTATGATACATGCAAGTACTATAAAGTTGATGGTATTTCCTGAGATCCTGCTAGGTGTTCTGTCTCCCTTATATTACCTTTGCTTTTAGAGAGTCCACAACCCCAAGGAGGTCTGGAAGCAGGAACATAATCTATGAGACCAGATGTCTGAGATCTAATTTTTTAAATAACTAAATTTCAAAGACCACATAATTACATGAGGAAGATGTTCATAATATAATATCCAGTTAACAAAACACAGTTGAAAAGGACATACAACTTTATCTACAGTATGTTACCAATTTAAAATGCATGTGTAGTATCCAGAATATATAAAGAACTTATAAAATTCAATACCCCCAAAACCCAAATAATTGAATTACAAAATGGGCAGAAGAAATGAATAGATATTTTCCAACGAAGACATACAGATGGCCAACTGACACATGAAAATATATTCAACATCACTCATCATCATGGAAAAGCAAATCAAAACTCACACCTATCAGAATGGCTAAAATCAATAACACAAGAAACACTAAGTGTTGGTGAGGATGTGGAGGAATGGGAATGCTCTTGTACTGTTGGTGGGAATGTAAACTGATGCCACCACTCTAGAAAACAGTATGGAGGTTCTTAAAAAAGTTAAAAAAGAACTACCTTACAACCCAGCAATTGTACTACTAGATATTTAACCAAAGGAAAAAAAATACTAATTCAAACTCAATGTTTATAGCAGCATTACCAACAATAGCCAAACTATAGAAAGAGCTCAAATGTCCATTGACTGATGAATGGATAAAGGAGATGTGGCATATATATAAACTAGAATATTACTCAGCTACCAAAAAAAAAAAAAGAAGTCTTGCTATCTGCAACAACATAGATGGAGCTAGAGAGGATAATGCTAAGCAAAATAAGTCAGTCATAGAAGGACAAATACCATATGATTTCACTCATATGTAGAATTTAAGAAACAAAACAAATGAGCAAAGAAGAAAAACAAAAGAGAGAGAGGTAAACCAAGAAACAGACTATTAACTATAGAGGCCAAACTGATGGTTGCCAGAATGGGTGGGGGGTGGTGGGGAGATGGGAGAAATAGGTGATGGGGATTAAGGAGTACACTAGTGATGAGCACTGGGTGTTATATGGGAAGTGCTGAATCACTGTGTTGTATCTGAAACTAATATTACATTGTATGTTAACTGGAATATAAATAAAAATTTTTAAAAAATGCAAATCTATTTGTATGTGTGCTTAGGTGTTGGTATGGGGGGGGAGAGAAATGAAAGGAAATAAACCCAAATATTAATGATGTTAACAAACCTTTATAAGACACTAAAGCATAATATCAATCAAAAATTTAGTTCATGAGAATAGAATCCATAAATATAGCTATACTTGCTATGAAATCTAGGTAAAAATCCCAAGATGTGTATGAAAAAAAAATATGAAAGTTCAATAGAAAAGCCAAATATTTTAAGAATTAAATTTTAAAATACTCATTTTAAACCATACTGGAAATGGTAAAATGTGATGATTTTAAGAGATAAAGAAAAAGATGTTTGATGAATTACACTTTTATAGCAGAATGTCATTCACAAATTATTTTGGAACTGGATTTTTAAATGAAAATCAAGGGAATTAAAGCTAGCCAATATGGTCAGTATTCTGACAGGTTCAAAGATTATTCTTAGGAAACTGACAATATAGCTAAATTTAGGACTTTACATAAGAATCTTATTTTTACAATTTACAATATCATCTGCTATAACTTGCATTCTTAAAAAAGAATCCCTATATTATGTAATCAATAGATACAAGTGGTTTTTTTAAATTAGTTTTAATGGTAGAACTTAGTGACTCATCAGTTGCATATAATAGCCAGTGCTCATTTCATCAAGTGCTCTCCTTAATGCTCATCACCCAGTTAACCCCTCCTCCCACCCACTTCCCCTCCAGCAACCTTTTTTTTGTTTGTTTCCTAGAGTTCCATATCTCTTATGGCAAGAGAGACAAAAGCAAAAGTGAACTATTGGGACTTCGTCAAGATAAAAAGCTTTTGCATAGCAAGAGGCAACCTGATGGAATGGGAGAAGATATTTGCAAACGTCTTATCAGATAAAAGGCTAGTATCCAAAATCTATAAAAACTTCTGAAACTCAGCACCCAGGTTACAAGTGTTTTTTGTTGAAACTGAATCTTTTACAAGACAGGCTCCTACTGGAAAAGTAAAGACATTCCATCCTAATTTTATTAAATATTTATAAAATTTAGATTACTGAAAAGTTAAGTGGAGGAAGTTGGATTAGCCACTAACGCTATTCCTGAGTAAGGAATAATTTACATAATGCTATTATAGAGGAAGGAAATAATCTAATTAAGAAAGTAGTATTATAGGAACACAAAGAAAAAACCTCAGAAATAGGCAGATTCAAAAAAAAAAAAAAAAGAAGAAGAAGAAGAAAGAAAAAAAAGAAAGGCAAACTCAGCAAAGCTGTCCATCAATTCAACAGCTATTTATTCGGCATCTATTGTATGCCAGTCAACACACAGATGTTCAAAAAGTAATGAAAATGTGTAAAGGAATTACCAAGAACTCATAAATTTCTACACTTAAATAGTATAATATGAAATGATGTCTTTTAATCCAATCTTGCAGTACAAATTTCATTTCAAGCACAAAATGTTATTTTGTCAAGGTTCTATGTTTTTAAGAACATTCTGATTGATATGAGACTTTGAAAAACCCCAGATATTTGACATACAGAGTAAACAAGTTAGTAATAATTCATTTTTTCCAACAAGTTGTTTTAGCACCTTAACTTTCATTTTTTACCTTTGAGAACAATATAAAAAACGTGTTATTTCTTGTGTTTAAAATGTTACATTTGTTTTTTTAATTTTTATTTTTTTAAAGATTTTATTTATTTATTTGACAGAGATCACAAGTAGGCAGAGAGGCAGGCAGAGAGAAGAGAGGAGGAAGCAGGCTCCCCGCTGAGAAGAGAGCCCAATGCGGGGCTCAATCCCAGGACCCTGGGATCATGACCTGAGCCGAAGGCAGAGGCTTTAACCCACTGAGCCACCCAGGTGCCCCTAAAATGTTACATTTATTTTCTATGTCTTCAGAAATGTTTCTTTTTGTAAAATTCAGAGTATGGAATTCTATTTAATGTCTTTCTGTAATAAGTATTTTAAAAGTTATATGGAAAATTAGACAGCTATGTATAAAGAAACTCGACCATTCTCTTACACCACACACAAAGATAAACTCAAAATGGATGAACGACCTCAATGTGAGACAGGAATCCATCAAAATCCTAGAGGAGAACATAGGCAGTAACCTCTTCGACGTCGGCCACAGCAACTTCTTTCAAGACACGTCTCCAAAGTCAAAGGAAACAAAAGTGAAAATGGACTTTTGGGACTTCATCAAGATAAAAAGCTTCTGCACAGCAAAGGAAATAGTCAACAAAACAAAGAGGCAACCCACAGAATGGGAGAAGATATTCGCAAATGACACTATAGACAAAGGGCTGCTTTTCAAGATCTGCAAGGAACTCCTCAAACTCAACACCCAAAAAGCAGATAATCATGTCAAAAAATGGGCAGAAGACATGAACAGACACTTCTCCAAAGAAGACATATAAATGGCTAACAGACACATGAAAAAATGTTCATTATCACTAGCTATCAGGGAGATTCAAATCAAAACCACATCGAGATACCACCTCACGCCAGTTAGAATGGCCAAAATTGGGGCGCCTGGGTGCCTCAGTGGGTTAAGCCACTGCCTTCGGCTCAGGTCAT